>NC_057795.1:598319495-598566205 GCF_018294505.1 Triticum aestivum | reverse complement strand
TTCTTTCACACACAAATGATATATCTCCCTGTTCGGGCCTCGATCGACACACTCTATACTCTCTCACCCAGATTGTCTATCTAGGTCAGTCCATCCAAGCCACCGCCACTCTTTCGACCTCATGGTGGGCCACGCTCACTCAATCTCTCTCTCTCTCTCTCTCTCTCTGTATATATATATATATATATGTATATATATATAGACGGTCTATTCTGCTAATATTAGCAGAGTAACTATTCTGCACACCACTTCCGCACTGCACGCTGAACGCAAGTGCACGTCATTTTTTGAACCAAGTGTGCTGCAGTACTCACACGAGTGAACTTCTCGTCGGAAAAAACTGCACACGTTATTTTTTCGGTACTGTTTTTGCTCTAATTTTTTAACTGTTTATCGGAATGAGGCATGTAATATATCGTTGAAAAGCTATGGATTAGGCGCAACTTCTACATGTTGAACACTTTTCGAGATTCTACACGGTTTAAGAGCACTTTTGAAAATCGTGCGGCGGATGACGAGTGGTAGCGAGCGTGTTTTCGCGTTTTTTCTAAACCGCTTGTCGAAATGAAGCAAATGATACGCCGTTGGATATATATCGTTGAGGTGCATCTTTTTCATATATAAATCTTTCTCTAATTCATTACGGTTTAAGAGCAGTTTCAAATTTACTAAATCGCGGAATTCTGTTTTTCAAGTTTTTTAAAATTTTTGGTACTATTTTTGCTCTAGTTTTTGAACTGTTTGTCAAAACGAGGCGTATGATACGCCGTTGGAAAGCTACGAACAAGGCGCAACTTTCATATGTTGGAATATTTTTGAGATTCGTTACGGTTTTTAGTTAATTTTCAAAATCTTGCAGCTGACAACGGGATGCAGCGGCCGTTTTTTGTGAAATTTTCACAAACCGCTGGTCGGAATGATTCAAACGATACGCCGTTGGAAAGATATTGACAAGGTGCAAACTTTTCATGTAGAACACTCTCTCTAATTCTTTACGGTTTAAGAGGAATTTCGAATTTACCGAAATGCGGACACTCTGTTTTTCGCGACACCCAAATCGACATGGGTACTTCATCCGACTGAAAAGCGCACTGCATCGGACAAAAAACGCACTTCATCAGACGGGTAAGAGAACTGCATGGTTTCTTTTATTCAAACGTAATTTTTTCAAGGACGAGAAAGTAGAGTGCACTTCAGATCGGGTGTAAATGAACCACAGCAATATCAAAAAGTGAACCGCATTACTTTTTTTCGCTTCCATAACAAATATTTTGCACTTACGGGATAAACAACATCATACGACCGACCGTACTGCTCCAGACGAAAAACCGCACTTCATCTGACAAGTAAGCGCACTTCATGATTTCTCTTGTTGGAATTTTTTTAAGACGAGCAAGTGAATCGCGCTTCACGTCGAACATAAGTGAACCGCAACAGTATCGAGAAGTGAACCTCATTATTTTTTTGTCGTTTACATGTCATTTTTTTGCACTTCACAACGGTAGGTAGTGAAAGTGCACTGCAATGTTAGTGTGCTGCATCATACGGGAAAGTGCACTGCAATGTCATCACATAGGATTGCACGCGATTCTTTTTGTTATTGTTTAAGACCAAAAGAAATGCATAGTCCAGTGGAGCGAACCTCTAAAAAAGTGCATAGTATAGTGGAGCGAACCTCTCCACGCAATAAAACCGAGCCTCTCTCTGGACAAAAGTGAACCTCTCGACACAGTTTTTTTTTGCATGTCCAATGTATTTTGAGGGGGAATTGAAACTTGGATACAACAGCAATGCACTTCATTTTCATGCTATTTTGCATTGTACAGGAACATAGCCCTCCCCGACCGGCTACCACGCAAAACACATACATACACACAAAACCATCATGAGCACACTGTACTGAAGTGGGGATGGCATCGACAGCAACAAGTCTCGCCGGTGGACTGCAGACCCAGGGGTACCGCACTGTTAGGACCAAGCCAAATCTGAAAAAGCAACAAGATTATGCCTGAACTCGCACCACAGTTTCTTCTGTAGGGGAATTAGAGAACCACCACACGCATAATCACCGAGGTCACGCCACACCCTAGTTCCCAGGGCAGTAGAGCCCTTCCTGGCCTTAGATGGAGCAGCGGGAGAAGGCGCAGCGTGGCTAGCACCATGGATCTCACGGCGACCTGCAAAACAAAACTTAGCGAGCTTAAAAAAAATTCAAAATGAACTGCAATCAAGCTATTGCGGGCACTGCTCCATGGCGGATGAAGTCAAATAGAGAGAGGGACTCATCTGGGACCGTCAGGGGCTCTTCTCGTGCACTGCGGGGAAGGAGAAGAACTAGAGAGGGGGTTAGGGCAGAGGGTGGTCGCGCTGTCGGGAGCAGATGCCCTACAGCTCGTCACAGGAAGAGCCAAGCACTTCAGCGCCCGTGGAACCGCACCACGGGCCCGGCGCTAGCAAACTGCGGCATCCTTCCAGTGGAGTAGTCCAGCAGGCTAAAGTACGGGGCCCGGCCAACGCTGTTGGCAGTGCTTCTGGGACAGAGGAGGGGAGGTGGAAGAGGAGGGGAAGGCAGCGGCAGCCGTCGGAGGAGGAGGTGAGGTGGAAGAAGGGGACAGAGGGGAGGGCTAACCTCGTCGCTGACCGTATGTCTCGATTGACCTCGCTCTTTCTCGGACAAAAACGATATATCACCATGTTTGAGCCCAATTCAACCTATTCACATTGTATACTCTCTCACGCACATGGTCTATCTAGGTCACTCTCTCCAACCCGTCTCACTCTTTCGATCGCATGGCCCCTATGTGATCGGTTGACCTTGCTTCCTCCCACGCACAAAATATATCTACACGTCTGTGACTGGATCATCTCTCAAGCTCTATCTTACAGCCCTCACCCTTACAAAAAGCTCAATCGGACAATATCTCTCCGGAGCATATATATTTGTTCAATGAATGTTGGACCACACTCACTTTGTCTCTCTATCTATATGTCTCTCGATTGACCTCGCTTTCTCACACTGTATCTTCCACGCGTTGAAGCTACTAACTCTCCATCCCTCGCAAAGTCGGAGCTATTTACATTGCGAGGGGCACTCCAACCTTGGATTAATTTGTGTAGGCATTTATTCCGGTCGGTTTAGATTATATTTTCATAGCATTCGGCACACTACTACTCCAAACACCGTTGCAACCCACGCAACTCTCCTAGTTGATTAACCTCTGGCTCGGTCATCGCTCCCTCGCACGTCCTTTCTCGCCTTCAACATCGCACCATGGTATTATTGAAAAAACTATGTTGTTCTCTTTAATTATTATAAATAAGCTACAAAACTACACACCGATAGTCCACTTGGAATGGAACAAATTTCGACCCACAAATTAAAGTGCTACAAACTACACACCGAGGGGCCCACATGTCATGAAACAAATTTGGACCCATATACAAATTAAAAAATAAAGGACGAGGATCGAACATGCGAGCGGGCCTTCAAGGCGCACGTCAATAGGCAACATACGTAGAATAGCAATGTTTGTTGTACCCCCTTTGTTTACACAATGTTTTTATATTACCACAACCTAATTAATGGATAAGATGTAATATTATTTTTAGTACTATTCGCCTTCACTTACTAGTGGGTTCCATGTGTGCTCTCTCTCTCTCTCCTCCCCTTCTGCATTTAGACGCACGGGCAACCAGGAAGAACTCGCGGGCGATGTTGCCGTTGACCATATCTAGACGTATTCACAAGTCACGGCACCAGTTTCACGTACTAGAAGCACTAGTCAGTGTGTACGTGCAATGCACGTTAATTTGGAAGTATATTAAGTGCATGCGGATATTAACTACTAGGATATTATTTCCGTGTTGTCATGTGATTAGCACTATTTTTGGCATGAAATTAACTGCACGCTAAACGTGTTGAGCGCTCGACATTGAAGCAGTCTAGGTCGTTGGATGACAAGGAATACATGTGGCTTGATGACGTTTTATATTTAATTTGATACGGCTCTAGCAGAACATTCAATTGATCAAACCATACATTTCGTTCAGTCTGACTTCGACTTTAAATTATACGATGATCGATATAAAAATAAACGGAAATGATAAACGTTCGGATTTTAAGCATGGCAATCCGAATGTTTTTCATGGCAAATTTAGATTACGCGGCGGGAGCGGGGGCGTCTCGCGGTGTGAAGCGGCTCCTCTGTCGTGCTTTGTGTGTCATCGGGCCACTAACCGACGGCGAAGGCAACGTCTTGCGCCGTTATTGGCGTACTCCTGGACATTGGCCTAGCTTCAAGGAAGGCCAAAATGTTCTGGACTTCGGAACGAGTCAACTGGCGGGAGGAGGCGACTGGCGTTGGTGCAAGCAAGCGGTCGACGGCGGCCATCCATGCCGCTGAGTGGGCACTGGCACCCGCGCGGGGACATGCACTGTCAACGGCGCGGCGGAGACATTCGTGTGCACGGGCACCGGCACGGGCGCGCGCGTCAGTGCACGCGCAGGCGCATGCGCTGGCAGGTGCACGGGCACCGGCACGGGCGTGCGTGTTAGTGCACGCGCAGGCGCATGCGCTGGCAGGTGCACGGGTGCGTGAAAGTCGGCGGGGACCTCGTGGAATTCCGTGGCATCAAGCTCGGCGACAATGTGTGGCTCCCATCCCATCAATGCCACGGGGATGGGCGTTGGCGCAGTCGGGGCAACGGGAGCCGGAACGGGAGCCGGAACGGGAGCCGGAACGGGAGCGGGAACAGGCCGGCGTCTTCCCGCAAGGGTAGTTCAAGCTCTTCCCAAAGCGCCTTATGTTCTTGAGACTCCGGCTCGGTGTCTTCCTCATGAAACTGGAACACTAAGGGCAAACCATCGTGATGCGGCATGGCGTACCTTTAGGTGGGCTAGTTGGAGGTAGATGACAGGAGGATCGGAGAGGAAGAGAGAGGATTGTAGCGATACCGGGTAGTGCGGGGTTGATTTTAAACTACGGTGCTGGCGACATTAAAAGTTGGAGCGGTTGGGATGACGGTGGGTGGCGTAGCCTGGTCAAAGGGCTCGCCTCTTTGTGAGTCTGCACAGCGGTCTGCTCGCACGCCTCCCTGACAGCCGGTGCAGCGGTCTACTCGCACGCCTCCCATCGACTCACATGCTTGCTGGGACGGCACCTGCCGATGAGAAGCGGGGACTCGTGGCGGCACGTAAACGCCCATGGTTTCAATAGTGAAAGCGTTCGCCTTAATGTGGCAGGTCTTTATTCCAAAATACTTTGGCTCTTCATTTGTGCAACTTGTCATAAGTAGCTTGTCTCGGATTGAAGAAAAACTTACGAAGTAATATTTGTACCATATCACGTGACCATGCTCAGTTTCAAGAATTTATGCTCACTTTTGGATTTTCTGAAATTTAAGATCTAGGATTCGAAACAATATCATAACCTGCATCATGCAATAAATTTTCAAGCCATACATCTGTCCTGTTGTATTTCTTAAGAATGGATTTGGTCAAACATTTTGCTTAGTTAAACCTCCTTTCCGGTTTATATGGCTCAATTCAAAAATCTCACCAACCAAGGTAGATGGTGAGTGGTGGAACAATTATTGTAGTTTGCAAAACCACTCAATTAATGCGCTTGTTTTCCTCAAAAATTGTGTTTACGAATGCATTAATTGCAATGCATGCATGCATAAAGTAAATGCATTGGTCAATTTTCTCTTTATTCTTGCATGTAATGATTTATTGCACCTTGAAATCTGAACATGTGATGGGGAACAACCAAATTGAGACTTATAAAATGGGAAAACTAAAATTTTGAGATAAGCCCTATAAACCGTAAAAGGATAATCCCTGCGTACCAGTGCATTGCCTGATATATTAACTCAAGTACTAGGCACGAACAAACGGGCTCAATTCTGTGCTCATCCTGGTGTAGTAGTAGTAGTAGTACTAGGCAATGCAGTTGACGGGTGACCTTGATGAGCGGTGACCGAGGGAATTGAACCATGCTCGGCACGGTAGGTAACGTAGTTTAGTTACTAAAGCATCCCTCCGTTGTTAATCGGTAGTCGTTATGGACCGGGGACATGAGGGGAATTTCCTAGGGCTGGAATTCTGGCCGCCAGATATTTTGACTTGAAACGCCGAGACTTGACTGGTTGGGGTTGCCTAATGTGCGTACCATGCACGCCACCGAAGGACACGAGCCCGTTTTTTAGGATCAACACGAGCCAAGGTCTGGCTGGTACGCTGTTGGGTCCTACCGTTCGAGAATACGAAAGGAACCTTTTAAATTGCCGAATGAATCTATGTGTATTACAATACTCGTATTTTCCTTGCAAATACTAATCTCAGTGTGGTAATTGATTTATGACGAGTTGTTGAATTAGAGTGAGTTTGTGATATAGTGATCTCAACGTGGATTTCACATTTCATGGTATCCCTAGTAAGTTTTCCAATGCAAATTCAAATTTAAAAGATGAACAATATGGAGGTGAGAAAACTTTGTGTGTATCAAGCATATGACCACACACACACACACACGCGCGCACAGAGACACACACGCACGAACACAACAACAATCCAATAAGTATAGTGCATCTATTTTTCCAACCCATGCATGTATGAAACGAATTCAAAAATACTCCTTCTATTCCTAAATATTAGTCTTTTAGAGAGTTCAACAAGTGACTACATACGGAGCAAAATGAGTGAATCTAGACTCTAAAATATGTCTATATACATCCGCATGTGCCAGTCCATTTGAAGCCTCTAAAAAGACTAATATTTAGGAACGAAGGGAGTAAAATGTA
The DNA here is from genome assembly GCF_018294505.1 of Triticum aestivum. Taxonomy (NCBI): domain Eukaryota; kingdom Viridiplantae; phylum Streptophyta; class Magnoliopsida; order Poales; family Poaceae; genus Triticum; species Triticum aestivum. The sequence goes on along the minus strand of NC_057795.1, from coordinate 598,559,404 downwards.
AGACATCCATGGTCCTCAATTCAATATTTAAAATGAACATGAAACTAAAACATGAATATTAAGTCTAGTACTACAGTACATGCAAATGTTGTGTTTAGGCGGAGCTATGATTGTCGGGGGTCAACCCCTCGACCTTAGATAAAATTGTGGAGCTTTGTTTAGGGTTGTTTAGATTATATTTGTCCCCACCCTCCCAACCACCGATTGGTTGTGCACGCCCCACCCCTCCTCCCCAGGAGAATATCATGTGCCCCCATACCTTAGATGCTATATGCCGATACGAGTTGCTTGGAGCTTGTAGATATGAGATATGGCAGCTCACATGATGTGTCTTAATTTTTTTTGCAGGAAACCTTGATGAGTTTGAGAATTGCACACAATTTGTACAAAAACTACTTAGATGCCCTTTGATCCCATATCCAATGACCTCGAAGCTCGTATCACCGTAGCATCTAAGATGAAGGAGGACATCATATTCTCCTGTATGTAAGAATATCATGTGCTACCACACCTTAGATGCTTTGGTGATACAAGCTCCTCGGAGGCGTTGGATTTGTGACCCAACACCTCCTCGGTGGTTTGAATGCTTTTTTGCAGATAAGCCCCAAAAGAGTTTGGCCACTGCTTACAAGCACAAAGACTGCTCAGATGCCATTGGATCTCAGATCAAACGACCTCCAAGCTCATATCACCGTAGCATCCAAGCCGTGATAGCACCTTATGTTTTCTCGCACGGGAGAGTATGAGGTGCTCCCGCGCCGTAGATTCTATGGTGATACGAGTTCACTGAGATCTAACAGCCCACAGTAGGAGGTTTGAATGTTTTTGCAATATACGGCTGATAGAGTTTGGGAAATGCACAGAAAGTACAAGTACTATGCATGTGCCATCTGATCACTGACATACGACCTAGATGCTCATATCACCGTAGCGGGTAGTTAAGCTACGGGGAGCACCTAATATGAGCACTGGGGAGCCGTTGGATCGAAGATGCAGCGGCACACATGAGGCCTGAATGTTTTATCTGCAAAAAAACCTTTGGAGAGTTTGGAAATTGCGCATAATCACAAAGACTACTCCCAAGCCATTGGATCTCACTTCCAGTGGTGTAAAAACTCGTATCACGGTAGTATCTAAGCTGCGGGGTGGATGTGATATTCTATGCCGCTATAATTCTTGTTCGTAAACTTGCAAAATACATGTAACTCGTGTTGTTACTTGTCTAACCGTGCAAAGTGTTTGTTCAAAAAACGATCCTACACTGAAATATCAGAACAACACACGGGGGTCCCACTTGTCATTAATAAAATTTGGACCTAAAACTAACAAATCTGAAAGACGAGATTCGAACTGGCAACCTGGACTACAAAGCGAAAGTCGATAGCCTGAAAAAACGAACGGTTGTTGGCTTTGTCCCATAACTTGATTTTATACAGTACTTGCATTGAGTAGAGTAGAGGGAGTGCCTTGTCAACACGTGCATGACCGTTGTCTCACTTACTGGTGGGTCCCAGATCTGCGATCTCAATATCTCTTCTCTCCATCGTCTAACCTTTGCACGGGCACACACGAAGAGCGGCGGTAGCTTGCCATGGTGTTATTACAACTAAAAAAGCTTGGAAAATAGAAGAATCGCCTAGAACAAGAGACGTTGTGGCTGGTCGAGGCGGAGCTAACCGTGCCACGTTTGCATGATGAAGCTGTGTGGCTAGTGGGTGTTTTCGACCGACTGGCTGGGTCCCGAGGTCGAACCATAGGTACTACGTCTGATACAGTATATTTTTACATGCACATTTTTCCACCGTGCAAAGACGTGGCACACCCTACCGTGTGGTTTCCGGGTCCTCCCGGGTGGTGCACGCATATATTCTTCCTGACGTGGGACGCCGTACCGCGCGTTTTCTGGGTCCTCCTCGGTTGTAGCGCCGAAGTAAGTAAATGAGTCGTCAAATCACGAAACACCACCTTCCCCGCCGAGTACATCAATGAAGCACGATGGCTAGCTAGTTGGGCTAGTTCGACCGATTAGCTAGGTCGCCGCCACATTTGTTTTTTCACCCCTTTTTTTATCTACTTGCGGGCAGGTAAATTTAAATATCCACCACGGCGTTGCTCTGTTGTTTGGGTGCGGCAGGATTTTTAATTTTTTGATTTACGGGAGCAGGCATGGCATGATTTTTAATTTTTTGATTGACGGGAGCAAGCGCGGCAGCAATTAGTCATGATGACTCCGCCTGTAAAAACCCACTGCTCCCTGATGTGAGAAGTCGTCGACTGGTGTTTTACCGTGGTGAAAACCAAAAGATTCCCCGCTCCTCGGCTGGCTCTCTCCGCCTTCCCGTAGATTGCATTACCTTTCAGCCGTTTCGCCCTCTTTGCTTCCTCTCCCCATTGCTTCTACCTGGTGCCATGGCGGCGCAGCACATCACGGAGTCCGAGGTGAGGCGCCTGACACAGGAGCTCCATGCCAAGGATGCGAAGCTCAGGGCCAAGGACGTGGAGCTCCATGAGCTCAAGGAGGAGAGGAGTGCCATGCTCCTCCATTATGTGCGGGACTTCATGGAGCTTCAAAAGCGGCAGGCTTCCACCACAAAGATGCTCGAGGCGTCGGCGGCGTTGCTGCGGAAAGTGGGAGATACGATAGGCCGTCAGGGAAGCCGGCTGGAGCGCGAGCGGGCCGATCGTGACGAGGTCCAGGATCGCCTCAGCCACTTGGTGAACCAAGTTGCCACGCACGTGTTGCGGCTGCGCGATGCCTACCGTCGTGCCAGCGCGACGATGCCGGCTGTCGGGCTAAACCCGTTCGACCACCCGGTCGACTTCAATGAGCTGCGGCTTCCTGACCTGGTCTCCTTCTTCACCTATATCTCCGAGGAGCTGAGCCGTCTCCGCACGATGGTGGGGGCTGGGCTGGACAAGGAGGGGTTGCGGGCTGCCGTCGCTGTTGCCGGGCGAATCCTTTCAGGGCTTCGTCACCGGAATCCATTCGTGCCATTGGACGTCGTCTTTGACGAGCTTGCTCCCGTCGACCGGGAGCGGGCTCTGCGGGCGTTTGCACCCTGTATCACCAACGTCGTGCGCCTCGAGAAGCAGAGGGGCTTAGGTGGTGTTTAGGCGCCCTCTGCATGGGCATGTCCATGTCTCGGTGCAACATGACCGTTGGATCAAACTCAGACAGTGCAGATCAGTCACTGTAGCACAAAGCGTGTGGGTGTGTTTGGTTGCATTCTCATCTCAATATAGTTGTTTCCTCTTCATGTATTTTTGTCAACCTACTAGTGTGGACTCCTGCACCCTTCATGGTTCATGCACTCTGCCAAACACCCAAAAGTGGGTCGAGAAGGGAACTTTTGCTCCCATCCCATGCACCCTTCATACACCCTGTCTAACACTATAGGATGTGCTTCATATGGTTCATGTTTCATGGAGTATTGTAGCACCGTACTCTTCGTGCGTTGTGGACCTAGTTCTGTTAACATTGATCCCATGGTTCATTCTCGACCGGACAGTCGAAAAAGCGGTACTATGTTACATGTAGGAGTAGTTGACATGCGCACAACATCATTTGTTATCGTCATATCTTACTAAACTAGCAACAAGATTGTGTAGTACTGATGTATGAACCACTGCCATGCCTAGTAGTAGGAGCACTGTGTATGTTCAAGTGGCTGCCGTGTTTCGCACTCCTCCGTTGTAAGAGTGGAAATGCTTGTTGTAATCATTTTTTTTCTTCAGAATGAAAATCAGTGGACACGCTCTACCATGCGGATCGTCCCCCAGCTATGCACTAAATTACTCACTTTCGCCGACGTGTGGGACAGCCAGCACCTGGGTCCACCAGCCATGCACTAAATTACTCCGTGGTAGAGTGACGGTAGACTACCCCGATCGAACCGCTGCAGTAATGCCCAATAAGCCGTCAAATCACAAAACCCCCTCCTTTCCAGTAGTACATTGGATGGATGAAGCAACCATCATTTCACTCTTCTCTCTCAGCTTCCTCTCTTGAAGAAAACCCCCACTCGCTTCGCTTCTCCCTCATCTCGTTCCTCCTTTCACTCTTCTCTCTCAGCTTCCTCTCTTGGATGGACGCCGGAGCACCGGCCGACGTGATGTCTATGGCTCTGGCCAAAACCGTCGAGGCTCATGGTACGAAGAAGCACAAGCACCCTGCCGAGACTACCGCAGACAAGCTCAAAGACATCGTCCTGTCCAAGCCCCCCTCTCCGGGATACCTCATTAAGCAAGTCCAGGTAATGTCTCTTGTTGATGATCTTTTTCTCATCTTGATCGTGTTTTTTCATCTAACACGCAGTACTAGTACTGGTAGTACTGTACAACTTTATGGGTGATCTTGCATGTGATTTTAGTGTGCCAAATGACGGTTCTAAATTCCTCTTTTGACCAAAACATGCAAGAGGTTGACACTGATTTCTTATAGATTACTTTCAACTACTCCCTCTGTCCCAAATTTCTTGTCTTAGATTTGTCTAGATACGGATGTATCTAATACTAAAATGTGACTTGATACATTTGTATCTAGACAAATCTAAGACAAGAATTTTGGGACGGAGGGAGTAATTTATGAACATCAATGCTACCTTTTAAGAGGGTATATTTGCCTCAGTAACTTGTGTTATGGATATTGCATGTAATCCCTCTGCTCTCATGCCTTTGAAGACATGTTCTAGTGTCTTTGTTCACTCATTTCTGTGCGTATATGTAGTCATATATGGAGTATAATATCAAAAATCATCTTATATTTCTAAACGGAGATAGTAATAAAATATGGTTTATGTTTGAATTAGAACCAGGTCCGCGGTGGAGATGAAGTTCTCAAAGTCATGCCATGTGAACTGGAAGACCTGATGATGAGTTCTACTGCTGAACTATCTAGTTGTTGTGTCCTTGTCGCCACGTGTCCTGAACTAGTGTTTTCCTGTAGCATTGTTGTCAGGCGTGTTCTTGAGGTTGTACTTGACCACAACAATTTCCTGCCTGTGCCTTCGATTACGAAGGGTGTGGTTCTTGTAAAGCTTCCCAACAAATCTGATGTGGCCTGTCTTCATCATCATGTTTATGAGTGGAAAGACCACTCTGTTAGGTTCTCCGAGGTTGACAAGATGGTGATGGTGCATGTAGACATCTCACACGAAGTCCATGGCCTAGTCAGTTATCCGGGGTTCATCCCGTAGGTCGGTGGCAACAAATAGTCTGCAGAGTTTAGTAAGTGCCACTTTGCTTGTTTGTAGTAAGTACTATTGTTCAGTACTTGATTTGTGTTTGTGAACCCTGTATTGTTTATTAGTACTGCCGCTTTTGGTGTGTGGTCAGTCCTGAGAACGGTCTATGTTAATGTATGTCCACTCAATTCAGTCTGTACATTTTGAAGTATCCAGATCATATTTTTTGTGAGGACGGTTTATCAATTATGGTTACACTCCAATATTTGTATGCATTGCAGGGTTTATCGCACCCACCAGGATTTCCAGCCTCATGGATGTTCGGTCCATTCGATTTGTCATGACCTTTGGACTCTCCTGCTTGTGGGAGTAGGCAGGGCCCCTGCATGCCACGCGTAGTTGGACGATCAATCTTCTGTTTAGTACTTCAACATAGTGATTTCCTGGTAAGGATTCACTCATGTCACATCAAGTAAATCTTATTGATTTACTGTCTAAATCTTATTGATTTAATGTCATGTTTTCTTTCTTTTCCTGCAATTTTACGATGCAGGTTTTGCCATGTGACATTCATCACAGAATAAACCGTTTGGTTTGCTCTATGATGGCTATTTTTGCAGGTTTCACTTCTTATGTCGTGTCAGTAACAAAGGCACTGTCCATCACTTATATTACTGGAAAAAATTGGATCAGTCTGTTGTCTGAGTACAAGCTGAATCCCCATGATGAACTGCAGTTTGGTTTAACAAAAACGCCACAATTAGTCCTTCTCGCGTTTGAAAGAAATGAAGAAAAAAACTGGATCACGGTCACGGATCCTAGTCAAGTTAGAAAGCTGATCATAGTAGACCAGACACGATCGCCGTTGTCTCGCACAGATCGAGCACCGGCAGTTGCTCTAGCACTGACAGCGGCAGCAGCTCAGTCTGATCCAGCTGAGGATTGGGCACCGACTGCGTCAGAGGATCAGTCTGATCTACCGGAGGATCGGGCATCGACGCCGGCACCAGCTCTACAAGGAGCACCATCTCCGGCAGCAGCGGCTTCGGCACCTACACCAACACTTGCACTTGCATTTGGTCCGGCCCGTGCAGTTGCACCGGCAACAGACTGGGCTGCAGTTCGCACTTCATATACCAAAGTCCTTACAAAAACCGACATGTCCACCTTCTTGGTAAGAATTGGCCGCCCAAGTGCTTCGTTCTTTTTTCTTTCCATGTTGTTTCACATGATTCACTGTGTTGATCTAACTGCTTGGGTATGTTTTCTTGTTTGCAAACAGAGAATTCCTAGGGCAACGAGGGAGTCGTTCAACAATCTGGGCGACCGCGGCCAAGTTTCTCTTACCATGCGCAGCCTTGGTGTGAATGAACCTGCTCAATATACCGTAAGTACAAAGGATGGTCGCATGATGATTGATGCTAAAGGATGGTCAAGGTTCAAATCTAAATCATATCTTGCGGTAGGGGATGATGTCAAAATCGAACTTTCTCGGCAAGGAGAGCTGGTCCAAGTCAACTTTGAAATTCTTCAGTAGCAGCACGCAACTGTCGAACTGATCTATCCTCCGAGAGATTTTGATGTAATAATCTGGCATGGTGAAACAAGTGTCATGTGTGTATAAGTAGTACGATAGTATTATTTATCACATGGTATATCATTGATAGAATTGCAACTCTGATTGCTGGTTAGGAACTGTAGTTCGATTTCATTCCAACAGCTGTCGTGCTTTATTAAATTTTGTGTATTCGCCTTGCGACAGCATCTAAAACCAGCGCAGTACCGATCGCTTGCAATATGAAAAGCGCTGAGGTAGAACACATGGGCCCCCAAACATGCAGGGTCGGCCTGCGGCCCAAAGTCCAGAACCGTGATCCTATCTGAGTATTATATTCTCAGCTGAACCCCCATAAAAAAGAGCTGAACCCCCATAATGCTCGTGCGTTGCAGAGGGAGTATATTTCTCGGCAAGGTGAGCCTGTGATATAAAAGATTTGTATATTTCTTTACAGAGGGAGTATCTCTCTGTCAAAAAATATATTTATGTGTAACTAGTTACTCCTGACTTTCTACTTCCTTTCGCTGATATGTGGGGCAACCGGCAACGGGGTCCACGTGCCATATGCACAAACTAGAGTGCACAACTTCATGGTAGACACACCCCGGTCGTAGCGCCGCAGTAATGCCCAATGAGCCGTCAAATCACACCCCCCCCCTTTACTGCTTTAGCAGTAAGCTGGACGGACGAAGCGGCAATATTTCACTAGGCATGAATCCCCTTCTCCCTCGTCTGCTTGTTCAGAGAAAACCCCCGCTCGGCGATTGCATAGGGTTTTCTCATGGAGAACCAGGTACGAATTCTTCATCCATCCCTAATAAATCCAAGTTCCTTGGTCGCAGGGAATCCTAGGATGGCAGCCGCCGTCGTTGATGCATTTTTCTTCGTACTGAATCTAATGTGTTTCAGTTGCAGTCCCCAAAGTGCGAGTACCCTACAGATTTCTGTGCCTTCAGCGAGACGCCACACGTGTTCCTTCTCATCCTACCACAGCATTTTGAAACGTGCACAGTATGTTCCTAGAATCCTCTTCTCTATCTGGGAGGGTGGGGTTTTTTTGAACATGCTGTGTTCTCATATTATTTTTCCTGCAGTGTATTATTTGCTCTGCCAGAACACAAGTACTCAACATGCTCAGCTTGCCATAACTGAATACACTAGTTTAATGGTCACAGTGAAGACAATCCATGGATATTACTTCCGAGTTGGGTTCATGAACCAAGAAGATCGCTGCTTTTTTTATGGTCGAACTTGGATAAACTTTCTCAAGTGTTATGGACTGAAAGTTGGCGCACGAATGTTGATGGAAATAGCAGAACCTGGTCTCATCTTCACTGTGATCGTCCACCCCGACGTCGTTCCAATTGTTCATCCATGTTAGTTTTGTATCTGGTTCTTGCTTGTTGCCTTGATTACTTCTTAATCCACCTATTCTATCTAACTAATCACAATTTAACTTTAGAAGTAGCAACGAATCTCTCACGAAGATGCTACTTCTAACTAATATTTTCTTATAATTGGTGGCACGTGTAGGTTTTTTCAGAGTTAAGCAGGCTGCTCGTTTGTTATGTAGTAACTCGGCTGTTACTGATGGCACTGAAGTTGATTGGGACGACATCCACATGTTCCTACACTTTATTGATCGTCTTGAGGTCCTTGTGGGGCGTTTCAATGGTGGAAGGCCAGGTGGGATATGTGTGCCACTGCTGCACTCGTTGAACAAGTCCAACTATGTCGAGAAACTTATGGTGCGAGCTGTTTTCTGTTATATATGTTGTTCATAAACTATTGCTTATACACAGTTTTACAGTTGTGATCTTCTTGAAACAGGAACTGCCGAGTTCTATTGTTCCTATACAGATGCCTGACCATGGTCGGGTCAGACTTGCGCTTGGTCACAACATGATGTTTATGTCGACCAACTCAATTCCCCTTGGAGGTGAAAACATACTTATTCGTGGGTGGTCTCAAATAATGAAGGCCCTTCCATCATGGAGAATAGGACAGAAGATTATGTTCATGCTTTTCCATGGCTCTAAAGCGAATATCCTGTTTATTGACCACGTTGCGAGATGAAGCCGCTTTCAGAAGGTTGTGGATGCGCGGGGTGGCGCCTGGGCCTTGTCCTGGGGCTTGGCTGCCTCACCCTTGGTTAACTGTAGGCAAAGTAGCACTGTTCGAGGCGTGCTTTGTAAGGTTGAACCTGTATAAGTACTCATACTGCTTTCAGCTTTGGTTGTTAAGTGCCCCTGCTGGTTTCAGTTAAGGTTGTTAAGTACTCCTGCTGCTTTTACAGTCTGTCGCGTTTCTTCAGTCCTGTCTTCCTCCAGCCGCCAAAACCAAACCAGCGCCGGCGGGGCCGCCTGCTTCCGCCTCCCACGGCTGGCTACGCCTCAGCGCACGCATCACCGCCTCACCGTCTCCTATATCGTTAACGCCGACCTCCTTCGTGCGCTTTGGTGACTCGCCATGGCGCCGCCCTCTTGCGTTGTCAACATGGTCAACAAACAACAGGAATCGGCAGAAGTACGTGGAGAGGATGACAGTAGGGGCCCACCACGTCAGCGTATGGAAAAATAAAATGCTTCCTCCTAGTGTTTTCCTAACATCTGGGACCCACGACATTGTGAGCGTATATAGTCAATAGACAAGAGAATAGCACAAGATCGGCTCACACCTAGGACGTAGCTACTCGAGCAGTATTTTTTTTGTTTGGTATTGTTGAGACGGAGCAGGGTTTAAACTGGGCTGTGGCCCGTCTAGCCCAGGCTTATATTTTATGTTCACCATGTGACCAGCCCAGCTATTTTTTCTCTGTGAAAATGAGCCCAGTTTATTTTTTCTGAAGAATACCCAATCCAGGCCTACTTATTTTTCTACGCCTTATGGGCTGCAACTCTTTCAAGACGCCTGCAAAACTTGAAACTAATATGAAATGGGTTGGATGACAAATTGGCAATTACTTTATAATTTCTGATTTTTTTCACATTTTCAGATTCCTATTTCACTGGGCATTAACCTAATTTAAATATATCTTCAAAGTACTTTAAATCTGGCTCGACATTTCGGTATTAAAAATAGTTTGGAACCCACAGAAATATGCGAAATTGGCCCTGGCCAACCAAAAAAATGACTGCAATAAATTGCATAAGAAGTTGTCATGAGCTATATATAAATTATTAAAAAAGAGGGAGTGATCTGACTTGTGGGCATGTTTAGTTAATGCGTATGCAAGATTTTTTTAGTTATTATATACTACCTCAACAAACGATTCTAGCAGACGTAACCGTTGGATGTCAATCCAACGGTCGTCGTGTTTTTTTCAATCTCTGATCTTCTTTCTCCAGCCGCCAAAGCAGCGCCAGCGGGACCGCCTCCTATGGCCGGCTGTGCTCCTGCGCAGGCCTCGGCGCCCCCTACTACTCACACCGCTGGACAGGGCATCCCTCTACTCACCCACACCCCGTGTTATTCTGCGGCGACGGCAGCCTCACACCGCAGCCGAACCGGTGAACCCTCGTACTCCTCTCCGCGTGGGCTTCCACTGCTGCGTCTTCCCCGGCTCCGTTTTGCCCCCTTCCTAGGCCTCACCGTCGTCCACCGCCGTGGTGCTCTTGGCGCGGCGTGGTCAATGTGGTCAACGACCAACTTCCATCGGAAGAGTACTGTACGTGGAGAGGCTGACAGCTGGGTCCACGGCAGCCGCGAGGAAGTGCCTCCTTATTACGCGGAAAATAATTATTCCTCCACCTGACAGCAGGGACCCACCGGACGGGCCACCAGTATTTCATGAAAAAACCGTTTCCCCCTGACTGCTGGGACCCACAGGACGGGCCACCGTATTTTGCAAAAAAAATGTTCCCCCGGTTGTCAGCTCGGACCCACCAGAAGTGCCACCTTATTACACACAAAAAAATGAATACCCCCCTGCTAGCTGGGACCAACCTTGGTGGGAGGCTGACTTGTGGGCCTACTAAGTTGACTGGGACGGAGACCTTTGTCAACTTTAGTCAATATATGAACGATTCTAGCTCCAGTGACCGTACGATGTCCATCCAACGGTCGTAGTGCTTCTTCAACCTCTGGTCTTCTTGCTCCAGCCGCCCAAAGCAGCACCGGTCATGCCGCCTGCTCCTGCCGCCCGTGGCCGGCTGTGATGCCGCGGAGGCCTCACCGCCCCCTACTACTCCCACCGCTGGCCAGGCCATCCCTCTACGCACCCACACCCCCTGTTATTCTGTGGCGACGGCAGCCTCACATCGCAGCCAAACAACTGAACCCTCATACTCCTCTACGCGTGGGCATCCACTGCCGCGTCTTCCCCGGCTCCGCGTCGTCCCCTTCCAAGGCCTCGCCGTCGTCCACCGCCCTGGTGCTCTCGGTGCGGCGTGGTCAACGTGGTCAAGGAATGGCTTCCATCAGACATGGACTGTACGTGGATAGGTTGACAGTTGGGTCCACAGCCGCAGCAAGGAAGTGCCTCCTTATTACGCGCAAAATAATTATTCCTCCACCTGACAGCAAGGACCCACCGGACGGGCCACCGTATTTCGCGAAAAAAAACGTTCCTCCTGTCTGCAGGGACCCACCAGCTACATCTTCGCACGCAAGGAAGTGCGTCCGAAAAAAATCAATTCGCCCCCCTAACTGCTAGGACCCACTAGCTACATCTTCGCACGCAAGGAAGTGCGTCCGGGCAAAAAAAATGATTCTCCCCCTGACTGCTGGGACCAACCAGCTAAATCTTCGCACGCAAGGAAGTGCGTCTGGGCAAAAAAACAAAAAACAAAACGATTCGCCCCCCTGACTGCTGAGACCCACCAGCTATATCTTCGCAGGCAAGGAAGTGCCTGACAGTCGGGACCCACCTCGTCGAAGCATACGTAGCGTTGTCATTCTGGTCGCAAAAGTGTACGTACATACTGGTTGATGTAGAGGCGCGCACGTGTCGTAGTAGAGGCGCGCACGTGTCGTAGTAGAGGCGCGCACATAGCATGTACACGTACGTACAGCGGCGAGGGTGCAAGAAAGAAAATACGGCCACGTACGTAATACGGGCAGGGTCTTGAACGCCTACTCGTGCATACGTACATGGCTGGGTTGGAACGGAGAAACAGCATCGTCGTCGTGTTCATGGGGAGCCAACCGGCTGGGTCGAAACGGAATGCGTGGTCGTGTTGATCGAGAGGGCTTGGACGGAACATGCGATGGAAACAAGGCCTGGTGTACCGCACAACGGAGGAAACGGACCTCCTATGTTCGGAACGGGGTCCTGTTGATCAGGAGGGGTGTGGCGTACCGCAAAACGGAGGAAACGGACCTCCTACGGTCGAAACAGGGGTCCTGTTGATCAGGAGGGGTGTGGCGTACCGCAAAACGGACGAAACGGACTTGTGTTGGAGCGCTACGATCGAAACAGGGGTCCTGTTGATCGGGAGGGGTGTGGCGTACCGCAAAACGGACAAAACGGACTTGTGTTGGAGCGCTACGGTCGAAACGGGGGTCCTGTTCATCGGGAGGGGAGTGGCGTACCGCAAAACGAGACTCCACGGGATACTGTTCACCACCACCGTCGACCTCCTCCAGCCTCCACGGGCTACCGTCGACCTCCTCCAGCCTCCACGTGCTCCTATTCATCCAGCCTCCACCATGCGCTACTCCACCGGCTACTGTTCAAGCACCCCTCCACCGTCTACTGTTCATCCAGCCCTCCACCATCTACTGTTCATCCAGCCCTCCACCATCTACTGTTCATCCAGCCCTCCACACCATGGGGTCTATTATTATATTTCCTTGTTCATGATAATCATTTATTGTCCATGCTATAATTGTATTGAAAGGAAACTCAGATACATGTGTGGATACATAGACAACACCATGTCCCTAGTAAGCTTCTAGTTGACTAGCTCGTTGATCAATAGATGGTTACGGTTTCCTGAGCATGGACATTGGATGTCGTTGATAAAGGGATCACATCATTAGGAGAATGATGTGATGGACAAGACACAATCCTAAGCCTAGCACAAAGATCGTAGTTCGTATGCTAAAGCTTTTCTAATGTCAAGTATCATTTCCTTAGACCATGAGATTGTGCAACTCCCGGATTCCATAGGAATGCTTTGGGTGTACCAAATGTCACAATGTAACTGGGTGGCTATAAAGGTGCACTACAGGTATCTCCGAAAGTGTCTGTTGGGTTGGCATGAATCGAGACTGGGATTTGTCACTCCGTGTAAACGGAGAGGTATCTCTGGGCCCACTCGGTAGGACATCATCATAATGTGCACAATGTGACCAAGGGGTTGATCACGGGATGATGCGTTATGGAACAAGTAAAGAGACTTGCCGGTAACAAGATTGAACAAGGTATCGGTATACCAACGATCGAATCTCGGGCAAGTACAATACCGCTAGACAAAGGGAATTGTATATGGGATCGATTGAGTCCTTGACATCGTGGTTCATCCGATGAGATCATCATGGAACATGTGGGAGCCAACATGGGTATCCAGATCCCGCTGTCGGTTATTGACCGGAGAACGTCTCGGTCATGTCTGCATGATTCCCGAACCCGTAGGGTCTACACACTTAAGGTTCGATGACGCTAGGGTTATAAAGGAAGTTTGTATGTGGTTACCGAATGTTGTTCGGAGTCCTGGATGAGATCCTAGACGTCACGAGGAGTTCCGGAATGGTCCGGAGGTAAAGATTTATATATGGGAAGTCCTGTTTTGGTCACCGGAAAAGTTTCGGGTTTTATCGGTAATGTACCGGGACCACAGGGAGGGTCACCGGCTCCGGAGGACTGCATTGGCCAAGTGTGGGAGGGGACCAGCCCCAGGTGGGCTGGTGCGCCCCCCCCCCCACAAGGGCCCAAGGCGCCTAGGGTTTGGGGAGGGGGTGCTTCCACCTAACTTGGGGGGCAAGTTTCCCCTCTCCCCCCCCTTGGCCGCCACCCTTAGATGGGATTGGGGCTGCCGCACCCCTTGGGGTGGAAACCCTAGAGGGGGCGCACCCCCCTCCCTCTCCCCTATATATAGTTGAGGTCTTGAGGGCTCCCAAGACATGAGTTTGACCTCTCCTAGGCGCAGCCCTACCTCTCTCCCTTCTCCTCTCCCGCGGTGCTTGGCGAAGCCCTGCAGGATTGCCAGGCTCCTCCACCACCACCATGCTGTTGTGCTGCTGCTGGATGGAGTCTTCCTCAACCTCTCCCTCTCTCCTTGCTGGATCAAGCCGTGGGAGACGTCACCGGGCTGTACGTGTGTTGAACGCGGAGGTGCCGTCCGTTCGGCACTAGGATCTCCGGTGATTTGGATCATGACGAGTACGACTCCTTCAACCCCGTTCTCTTGAACGCTTCCGCTTAGCGCTCTACAAGGGTATGTAGATGCACTCTCCTTCCCCTCGTTGCTGGTTTCTCCATAGATAGATCTTGGTGACACGTAGGAAAATTTTGAATTTCTACTACGTTCACCAATAGTGGCATCATGAGCTAGGTCTATTGCGTAGATTCTTTGCACGAGTAGAACACAAAGTAGTTGTGGGCATTGATCTTGTTCAATATGCTTACCGTTACTAGTCCAATCTTGATTCGGTGGCATTGTGGGATGAAGCGGCCCGGACCGACCTTACATGTACACTTACGTGAGACAGGTTCCACCGACTGACATGCACTTGTTGCATAAGGTGGCTAGCGGGTGCCAGTCTCTCCCACTTTAGTTGGATCGGATTCGATGAAAAGGGTCCTTATGAAGGGTAAATAGCAATTGACATATCGCGTTGTGGTTTTTGCGTAGGTAAGAAGCGTTCTTGCTAGAAACCCATAGCACCCACGTAAAACATGCAAACAACAATTAGAGGACGTCTAACTTGTTTTTGTAGGGTATGCTATGTGATGTATGGCCAAGAAGAATATGATGAATGATATGTGATGTATGAGATTGATCATGTTCTTGTAATAGGAATCACGACTTGCATGTCGATGAGTATGACAACCGGCAGGAGCCATAGGAGTTGTCTTTTTTATTGTATGAACTACGTGTCATTGAACAACGCCATGTAATTACTTTACTTTATTGCTAACCGGTAGCCATAGTAGTAGAAGTAATAAGTTGGCGAGACAACTTCCTGGAGACACTATGATGGAGATCATGATGATGGAGATCATGGTGTCATGCCGGTGACGATGATGATCATGGAGCCCCGAAGATGGAGATCAAAAGGAGCAATATGATATTGGCCATATCATGTCACTATTTGATTGCATGTGATGCTTATCATGTGTATACATCTTATTTGCTTAGAACGACGATAGTAAATAAGATGATCCCTCATTAAAATTTCAAGAAAGTGTTCCCCCTAACTGTGCACCGTTGCGAAAGTTCGTCGTTTCGAAGCACCACGTGATGATCGGGTGTGATAAATTCTTACGTTCACATACAACGGGTGTAAGCCTGATTTACACACACGAAACACTTAGGTTAACTAGTGGCGCACTTTTCTACAGTGCGCCATTACTAGTTTAAACTAGTAATGGCGCACGGTTGTACAGTGCACCATTAGTAGTATTGCAAAAAAAGGAATAAAAAATATAATAAAAAACAACTTTAGTGGCGCACTTTCCGACGGGTGCGCCATTACTAGTTACAACTAGTAATGGCGCACTGTGTCTGGATGCGCCATTAGTATGTTTGGACAGGCGCACTAGTTCAAAAAAAATTGATACTAATGGCGCACCATGGGCCAAGTGCGCCATTAGTAGTTTCAACTCTAATGGCATATCTGAAGGTGGTGCGCCATTAGTATATACTAATGGCGCACCCCTTGTCTGGTGCGCCATTAGTGTCAATCCCATCTATAGCCCTTTTTCTAGTAGTGAGATCTTTATCGGTCAAACCGCATAACAACATACATTGTTCCGTTTGTCATCGGTATGTTACTTGCCCGAGATTCGATCGTCGGTATCATCATACCTAGTTCAATCTCGTTACCGGAAAGTCTCTTTACTCGTTCTGTAATACTCCATCCCGCAACTAACTCATTAGTCACAATGCTTTCAAGTCTTATAGTGATGAGTATTACCGAGAGGGCCCAGAGATACCTCTCCGAAATACGGAGTGACAAATCCTAATCTCGATTTATGCCAACCCAACAAACACCTTCAGAGACACTTGTAGAGCACCTTTATAATCACCCATTTACGTTGTGACGTTTTGTAGCACACAAAGTGTTCCTCTGGTATTCGGGAGTTGCATAATCTCATAGTCTGAGGAACTTGTATAAGTCATGAAGAAAGCAGTAGCAATGAAACTGACACGATCATAATGCTAAGCTAACGGATGGGTCATGTCCATCCCATCATTCTCCTAATGATGTGATCCCGTTCATCAAATGACATGTCTATGGTTAGGAAACATAACCATCTTTGATTAACGAGCTAGTCAAGTAGAGGCATACTAGGGACTATATGTTTTGTCTATGTATTCACACATTTACTAAGTTTCAAGTTAATACAATTCTAGCATGAATAATAAATATTTATCATGAATTAAGGAAATAAATAATAACTTTATTATTGCCTATAGGGCATACTTCCTTCAGTCTCCCACTTGCACTAGAGTCAATAATCTAGATTACATTGTAATGATTCTAACACCCATGGAGCTTTGGTGCTGATCATGTTTTGCTCGTGGAAGAGGCTTAGTCAACGGGTCTGCAACATTCAGATCTGTGTGTATCTTGCAAACCTCTATGTCCCCTTCCGACACTTGATGACGGATGGAATTGAAGCGTCTCTTGATGTTCTTGGTTCTCTTGTGAAATCTGGATTCCTTTGCCAAGGTAATTGCACCAGTATTGTCACAAAAGATTTTCATTGGACCCGATGCACTAGCTTTGACACCTAGATCGGATATGAACTCCTTCATCCAAACTCCTGCATTTGCTGCTTCCGAAGCAGCAATGTACTCCGCTTCACACGTAGATCCTGCCACGACATTCTGCTTGGAACTGCACCAACTGACAGCTCCTCCATTCAATAAAAATACGTATCCGGTTTGCGACTTAGAGTTATCCGGATCAGTGTCAAAGCTTGCATCGACGTAGCCGTTTACAATGAGCTCTTTTTCACCTCCATAAACGAGAAACATATCCTTAGTCCTTTTCAGGTATTTCAGGATGTTCTTGACCGCTATCTAGTGCTCCACTCCGGGATTACTTTGGTACCTCCTTGCTATGCTTATAGCAAGGCATACATCAGGTCTGGTAGACAACATTGCACACATGATAGAACCTATCGCTAAAGCATAGGGAATGACTTTCATTTTCTCTCTATCTTCTGCAGCTGTCGGGCATTGAGTCTGACTCAACTTCACACCTTGTAACACAGTCAAGAACCCATTCTTTGACTGATCCATTTTGAACTTCTTCAAAACTTTATCAAGGTATGTGCTTTAAGAAAGTCCAATTAAGTGTCTTGATCTATCTCTATAGATCTTGATGCCTAAAATGTAAGCAGCTTCCCTGAGGTCTTTCATTAAAAAACTCTTATTCAGATATCCCTTTATGCTATACAGAAATTCTATATCATTTCCAATCAACAATATGTCATCCACATATAATATCAGAAATGCTACAGAGCTCCCACTCACTTTCTTGTAAATGCAGGCTTCTCCAAAAGTCTGTATAAAACCATATGCTTTGATCACACTATCAAAGCGTTTATTCCAACTCCGAGAGGCTTCACCAGTCCATAAATGGAACGCTGGAGCTTGCACACTTTGTTAGCACCCTTTGGATCGACAAAACCTTCTGGTTGCATCATATACAACTCTTCTTCCAGAAATCCATTCAGGAATGCAGTTTTGACATCCATCTACCAAATTTCATAATCATAAAATGCGGCAATTGCTAACATGATTCAGATAGACTTAAGAATCTCTACAGGTGAGAAAGTCTCATCGCAGTCAACTCCTTGAACTTTTTGAAAACCTTTCGCAACAAGTCGAGCTTTGTAAACAGTAACATTATGGTCTTCTTCTTAAAGATCCATTTATTTTCTATGGCTTGCCAATCATCGGGCAAGTCCACCAAAGTCCACACTTTGTTCTCATACATGATCTCATCTCAGATTTCATGGCCTCAAGCCATTTCGTGGAATCTGGGCTCATCATCGCTTCCTCATAGTTCGTAGGTTCACCATGGTCTAGTAACATGACTTCCAGAACTGGATTACCGTACCACTCTGGTGCGGATCTTACTCTGGAAGACCTAGGAGGTTCGGTAGTAACTTGATCTGAAGTTTCATGATCATCATCATTAACTTCCTCACTAATTGGTGTAGGAATCACGGGAACTGCTTTTGTGACGAACTACTTTCCAATAAGGGAGAAGGTACAGTTACCTCATCAAGTTCTACTTTCCTCCCACTCACTTCTTTCGAGAGAAATTCCTTCTCTAGAAAGGATCCATTTTTAGCAACAAATATCTTGCCTTCGGATCTATGATAGAAGGTGTACCCAACAGTTTCCTTTGGGTATCCTATGAAGACGCACTTCTACGATTTGGGTTCGAGCTTATCAGGATGAAGCTTTTTCACATAAGCATCGCAACCCCAAACTTTAAGAAACAACAACTTTGGTTTCATGCCAAACCACAATTCATAAGGCGTCGTCTCAACGGATTTTGAAGGTGCCCTATTTAAAGTGAATGCAACCGTCTCTAAAGCATAACCCCAAAACGATAGCGGTAAATCAGTAAGAGACATCATAGATCCACCATATCTAATAAAGTACGGTTACAACGTTCGGACACACCATTTCACTATGGTGTTCCAGGTGGCGTTAGTTGTTAAACTATCCCATGTTGTTTCAAATGAAGACAAACTCATAACTCAAATATTCTCCTCCACGGTTGTCGGGGATATACCCCGCGGTATGACCCGGCCGGAGTCGTAAACCGGCCGGGACATGGTAAGCCGGCGCATGGTAAACTGGCAGACATTTAAGACAGATGGCTAAGTCAGACAGTAAACTGGCGGGTGTTAAACCGGCAGATCGCTAAGACAATGGTAAACCGGCAGATGGCTAAGAAAATGTTAAACCGGCAGACAATATTAAACGGCAGACAATGTTAAACCGACAGACAATGTTAAACCGGCAGACGTTAAGAAGCCCAGGAAGGGAAGTCAAAATAGTTTAAGTTAAAGTCCGAGTTGGACTCCACATGTAACCCACCCCTTCAGCATATATAAGGAGGGGCAGGGCTCCCCAAAGAGGGAGAAGCAAGAAACAATCTCTAGGGCTAGACACAACTAGAGGAGACCCGGTTTACAGCGACTCCCTCGTGATGATAATGAGATCTAGCCTCAAACAGCATGTAGGGTTTTTACCGGATGATGTTTCCCGGGGCCCGAAGCTGTCTAAACCCTTGTCTTGTGTTGCGTCTCTCGATTCCGTTCAACCCCTCTCAAGCTACCACATAGATGCGTTGGCCTCGCGACTAAGTCCTCACACTAAGGACATCTGACGTGTTAATTCCACGACAGTTGGCGCCCACCGTGGGGCCCGCGCACGGTGGTGTTGAGATTCTTGGAGGGATCTATTTCAGGGATCGAGAAATTCACGATGTATTGGATGACAAAGAGACGGCGCAGAAGACGTCCGATGAAACAGTCAAAAAATTAGGATTGCAGGCTCAGCGCTCGTTACACGCGCCATGAGAACCCGCCGAGGCTGTGACTAATTGGGGTAGTTCAAAACAATTACTATTGCTAATAGTACTTGTCCGGCTTACAGAAAGAAGGAGAGCTGCTACAGAGATCTCGATTCAACATGGAATTAAGCCGGCTGATCGTCCATACATGCCAAAATCGTAAGTCGCAGCGGTTTCTGTCGAATTCGGCTGGTTGCCATCGATGCATACAGGCTTGAAGTCGCCAGGATTATCAATTCTTCTGCAACCTTTTTACTTATTAGACGTAGTTCAAGTCCCGAGGGCATCAACTAGTACTGCTACTCCTCAACGAGAAAAGCCACGATGGCGGAGCCCACGCATCACGTCACAAGTACAGACAATAGTTTATAGTTTCCATCACATCAAGCGTCAACCCAATGGTTCCAAATACTAGTACACCCCAATGGAGGAAATTACCAAGAGGTTAATTCAAGAATTAAGGGAAGGAGGACCGCGAGCCGGAAATCCAGCCGGCCATGACACGGACTTGGCCATTGACCGCGCCTACATCTATGCTTCAAGGCGCCCGCCTCCGTTGCCGTTCTGAGCATAAACCGGCCTCGCCGCGATGACCTCCGGATCAAGATGACCCCACGCTCACTCCGCTGCCGCGGCCGGAAAACCGCCTCCGCCAGCGCTTCTCGCGACGGTTGCTGAGCTGCCCGGTCTGCCTATGCCTCCGGGTCGATTGTTCCCTGCGGCCACACATCGAGTAGCCGGCGTTCGCCTCGCCCCCGTCCCATCTACAGCCGTGGCCGTGTCTCATTCTGGTTAGAGCCGCCCACGTCTGCTGCGAGCCGCCGTCGCCGGTTTCTGCCTCTGCTCTTCTCCAACCCGTCAGCTCCGTCTTCGATGCACTCTAAGCTGCTCATGCTAATCCGCCTTCTTCACGAGCCACAAGTCACCACCTCCATTGTTGTTGAAACCGCTCGATGCTTCAGCCCAGCAAACGTGTGGCCGCGACCCGGAAAATAGAAGCGACAAGGAAACTAATGTGGTCAGTGACTCGGATTTGTCAAATCGCCAAGATAACTCACCGCTACACCTCTCCCTCGTCCCGCTTCGGTCAGAGCACTCTGCTCGCCGTACTACCCCACACCTGAGCCGGCCTCGCCGTCAAACCGGAAGAGCCGCCCGGCATGTGCTTCGAGCGACTTTGGCCAACGCAGCCTCCCTTCCACCGTTGTCCACTAGTTCATCTCTGCATCTAAAGCTCCGCCACAGCGGATATACCTCAGAGCATGGCCTCGTCTCTACTGCAGCCCCGCATCAAACACCAAGTCGCCTTGGTCTAAACCGCCATCGCCTCGCCAAATCTCCGTGG
Source organism: Triticum aestivum (assembly GCF_018294505.1). Taxonomy (NCBI): domain Eukaryota; kingdom Viridiplantae; phylum Streptophyta; class Magnoliopsida; order Poales; family Poaceae; genus Triticum; species Triticum aestivum. Next base: position 598,538,607 of record NC_057795.1, on the reverse strand, counting down.
TAACCGAATCAAACCATCACCTCGCCATCTGCTGACTCATCTGGCCTCTCCGAGTCGCTGGATCGCCTCCGCCTCTGTTACGGTGCTGCCCAAACCGCCTGGGGTTGACCCGCCGAGCTCTGGTCGTTGCCTCTGCTGCTGTGCACGCTCGCGCTAAACCGGCCACGGCTACGCCTCTCCAACCCGGGCTGCCGTGCCTCCAGCGCCCCTAGCTCTGCCGCGGCCCTGAGCTGCCTCGCCTTGCTCCTCCTACCATTGCGCCCAACTGTTCTGGCAAGTCTCCACCGTAACCCGCGGGCTCGTCCTTTGCTGACCCGGCTGTGTTAAACCACACTGCGCAGCCTCTGCCTTATCAGAGTCAGCCGCCCTTGCTGCAAATCGCCAGCCTCGGTGTCGCCGAGTAGAAGATTCAACCATAGTACACATCATATCTGCCGCAAGACTTCGAGCATGATCCGGACCTACAACACTTGCCGGTCTTCACGTATTCCACCAAGTTTTCAACAACCTTTGGTCAGGAGTGGCAGTGTTAAACTGAAGATGGCCGGTGTTGCTGTGTTCTAGGTTTGCTACCTGTTCCTGACAGTAATGACAACCCGGCGGCCGGTCGTTTTACCCTATAAGATTACAAGAGCTCGAGCTTGTTACAGATGGTGTAATCAGCCAAACATTGGAGATCTTTGTACAAAGGGTCATTATGGAAGAGATACTGAATTAAGATCAGATGAAGCAAAAATGGGACGACCGTGCTACCAACTGCCAAAAATTGTTAAGTACAGCAAGGGACCTGCTACATCCATCCAAGTCAGAAGAGATAAAGTGCTACTAGCGGATCATCAGAGCAATTTTCAAAAAAAAATCCTGCTTAGTTCAAAGGCAGACAACAAACGCTATGTGTATAGTACTATCAGTACTGCTTCTTACGTCAGGATCCAGAAATCATCATCAACCTTGGGGCTGAGTATCAGGTGCTATTTACCCTATTTATTTTTAAGTATATCTTAATTCATCCAAGCAAAACTACTTTGCCCTGCTATTTGTAGACAGGAGAATATTCATTATAATGTGGCATTATACCATGGAGATGGAGGCGCGCCAACATCATTCGGTACCAGTGGTTGTCGTTACTCAACAGATTCCCACACCGGTTTATAACACCGTGGCCGTCTCTCACGACCGCGCCGGTTTACAACGCCGTGGCCGTCTGCCGCGGCCGACCTGCCCGTGAGCGATTTCAACTTCACCTAGTGATCATCAATTTCATGCCGGATTATTTCCGGCCTGGTACATCAGGTGATATCCATCTACAATATATTTTATTGGCACATATTATTTTTGTCAAAGAGCAGTTTATCTTTGCCTTGGTCTGCAATATTGTATGCAGGACAATTATTCACTGCAATAATAAGGATCATGGAGATATGGCTCGTGCCACTATTATGATGCGCTATCATCTGGTCCAAGACCTACATATGTGCATGCCGCCGTTTCTTCGGCCCAATTTATATCAACACGACGTGGCTGACTCGCCTGTACGGTTTACCACGTTCGCGATTGACTTGCGTCCGTGCTGGCTTACAATGCCATGGCCGGGTCATCTGTTTGAGCCGCCTCTGATGCTGCAGCTATTTTTTCATCTGTCTCTTGCGGTCCGGTCTACATCAACACATCAGGCCGCACCTGTCTGCATGAGATGTTCATTGAGTATGAGCAAGTCACACCTTGGGTAGCCTGGTTTTCTTTCAAATTGGAGGCAAATTATCATTCAGCCGCCGTCTGCACTGGATGGATCAATTGACATGCGCACAAATCACTGCCACTATAGTTTGGTCCACATCAAACAACCAGTTGGAAGGAACCATTGGCCGAGTTGCTGACATGGCTCATACGAGATCATTTATAATCTGCCACAGTCACCTCAACCTTCTGTGGATTTACATCGCGTTATTAACACCGATGATATATGTACCATCTGCTATGGTCAAATACGGAGAATCTCAAGACAACTCCTTGAGTCATCTTAAGACTCGGGGGCTATGATGATATGACTCAGCAAGTCTTGCCAGTTTCAGCAAATTCAAGTGCCCCAGGATGTTGAAGGGAAAGATAACCCGGTCCCAGAGACTAATGTTATATTGATGAAAATTTAAAGGCCGTCAGAAAATTTCCGGCTGAAAATGAAGATTCTGATTTAATATCCGGTTCAAGGGGAAATCTATATCCCACAAAGCTCTGAAGCTCTCAAATCCGGTTCAAAATCCCAGTTCAAGAAGAATTTATCTCTTGCAAAAAATTAAAAGTTGCCAAAGAGGACCTGTTGCCATGATGCACGGTTCAAACATGGGTATCCCGCCTTATCGGCTTATCATATTATTGGTTACATGGGGGCTTCAGCTAACAAAGCGGAGTACTACCTGTTAAACCGGCTATCACGCCACAACATAGCTTGGGAGCTTCACACCCAAGGGGCCAAAGAGAGTCTGGATGCTATGCACAACTCAAACATAGGCACCCAATGAGCACAGCTCATCACGTTACTTGGGGGCTCCTTGTGTCAAATACCAAGGAGTTTGAATGGACCCTTGTAGCTGGGTATCGACCCACGGCTTGGAAGCCTGGTATATTTACCAAAAACCCCGGGTTAACCTGCCTTCATCAAGTAAGACACTCCTATCCAGGTCATCCTGGCACGGCCCTCCGAATGTTTGACAGTTACTCTCATTGAGACCATGCACTTGTCAAAGTTAAAGCGGTGATTGGTTAGTTGGAGGTCCATCTTAAAAGGCTTTGTTAAATGGTTCAACTCAGTGGCCTGGCATCCCACAAAAAGCCTCGAATTTGGGCCTGGCAGCCCTCAAAAAGCCTCGACTACACGGTTTTATTTGCCTTTGTCAAGATTTTTCTCTTTTGATAAATTTTATGTTGAACCGGTGTCTATTGATCCGGCATGACTATCAATCATCAAATTAACCCGGTGTACATTAACCCGGCTTGACTTCCAACTACAAGTTGTCAGTACATAATCACTTATAATCCAGTATTTATTGACCCGGCTTGGCTTTGGACTATAAGTCGCCAGCATATATTTGGATTGCGCCATTGGAATTATGCACTTATAAGTCATTGGGTATATTATTCAAATAGCCAACATGTCTGGATTTCTATAATGGTTATTAATACCCAGTATTATGATTAAGGTTTTCAAAGTCGCTTTAGCGCAATGGCTATCATATTATCAATGGATATGATTTTTATTCTACAATTGAAGGACTAGTCCCGAGTTGCTGCAGGCTTACAACCCGGCACTTGGGGGCTACATTATTTAAGTTGAGATTACATCAAATATGCAAGTCTCGTGTCGCTGCAAGCATGCACCATGACCCTTGGGGGCTAATTGCAAAGTCATTCTTTGTTCATCTTATTGAAGACCCGACTCATCACATTATAATGAGCCGGCCCTTGGGGGCTACTAATTGCTCCTGTCAAACAATTCAAGGTACAAAGCTTTTTATTCATTATATTGAAGGGTCCATTGCTCAGTTGGTGAAGCACAAGGCTCTTAACCTTGTGGACGTGAATTCAAGCCCCATGATGAGAGTTACATCATATGATGTTATTTTTCGTTGAAGTATATATCAAGTCCCAGCTCAATATTATCTTACCGAGCCGGCCCTTGGGGGCTACACCGTTGCTGTTCAAAGTTTACATAATTATATTTACAAAGTCCCTGCTCATTATTGCATAATGACGCGGCCCTTGGGGGCTACACTGGTTGAAGTTTTTATGAACATCAGGAAATTACAAGTCCCAGGTTGCTGCAAGCATGACAACCCGGCACTTGGGGGCTATATATGTGGAATATTCAATTCTGACTAGTGATTGAGATAAACAACCTGGATTTCTTCAAGATTGTGATATTTATATTGAAGCAAGTCTTAAACTGTTGCTATGCTACCTTCTTAAGACTTGGGGGCTAATACAAGTGATAGTCATATAAGAGGTATATTTTCAAACTGGATGTTAACTACAAGTATGACCCGGTGCTATCAATATTTATAAACCGGCGAGTTCTACATTCTTAAACCGGTTGAAGATCAGATGAGTATTTCAAGGATCAAAATTATTTTAAGCATTGGGAGCTGAATCAAAGGAGTTATTCTTTACAATATATTTTTTATGAGAAACCAATGTCAGCAAGGTGATTATGAAGCTGGCCTATCAAACCGGATTTTCTATAAGAAGGAAGTGACAAGGACTTAAGGATGATCAGGATTAGTTTAACATGGATAAATCCAAATTAAACTGGGGGCTAATGTCGGGGATATACCCTGCGGTATGACCCGGCCAGAGTCGTAAACCGGCGCATGGTAAACCGGCAGACAGTTAAGACAGATGGCTAAGTCAGACGGTAAACCGGCGGGTGTTAAACCGGCAGATGGCTAAGACAATGTTAAACCGGAAGATGGCTAAGACAATGTTAAACCGGCAGACAATGTTAAACCGGTAGACAATGTTAAACTGGTAGACGTTAAGAAGCCCAGGAAGGGAAGTCAAAATAGTTTAAGTTAAAGTCCGAGTTGGACTCCACATGTAACCCGCCCCTTCAGCATATATAAGGAGGGCCAGGGCTCCCCAAAGAGGGAGAAGCAAGAAACAATCTCTAGGGCTAGACACAACTAGAGGAGAGCCGGTTTATGGCGACTCCCTCATGATGATAATGAGATCTAGCCTCAAACAGCATGTAGGGTTTTTACCGGATAATGTTTCCCGGGGCCCGAAGCTGTCTAAACCCTTGTCTTGTGTTGCCTCTCTCGATTCCGCTCAACCCCTCTCAAGCTACCACATAGATGCGTTGGCCTCGCGACTAAGTCCTCACACTAAGGACATCTGACGTGTTAATTCCACGACAACGGTCAGATCGTAGGAATTTTATTTTTTTGTTACGATGATATTCCACTTCACTATGAAATTCTTTGAACTTTTCAAATGTTTCAAACTTATGCTTCATTAAGTAGATATAACCATATCTTCTCAAATCATCTGTGAAGGTAAGAAAATAACGGTGCCCGCCACGAGCCGCAACATTCATTGGACCACATACATCGGTATGTATTATTTCCAATAAGTCAATAGCTCGTTCCATTGTTCCGGAGAACAGAGTTTTAGTCATCTTGCCCATGAGGCACAGTTCGCAAGCACCAAGTGATTAATAATCAAGTGATTCCAAAAGTCCATCAGCATGGAGTTTCTTCATGCGCTTTATATCGATATGACCCAAACGGCAGTGCCACAAATAAGTTGCACTATCATTATCAACTTTACATCTTTTGGCTTCAATACTATAAATATGTGTATCATCACTATCGAGATTCAACAAAAATAGACCACTCATCAAGGGTGCATGACCATAAAAGATATTACTCATATAAATAGAACAACCATTATTCTCTGATTTAAATGAATAACTGTCTCGCATCAAACAAGATCCAGATATAATGTTCATGCTCAAGGCTGGCACCAAATAACAATTATTTAGGTCTAAAACTAATCTCGATGGTAGATGTAGAGGTAGCAAGCCGATGGTGATCACATCGACTTTGGAACCATTTCCCACGCGCATCGTCACCTCGTCCTTAGCTAATCTTCGTTTAATCCATAGCCCCTATTTCGAGTTGCAAATATGAGCAACAGAACCAGTATCAAATACCCAGGCGCTACTACGAGCATTAGTAAGGTACACATCAATAACATGTATATCAAATATACCTTTCACTTTGCCATCCTTCTTATCCGCCAAATACTTGGGGCAGTTCCGCTTCCAGTGACTAGTCCCTTTGTAGTAGAAGCACTCAGTTTTAGACTTAGGTCCAGACTTGGGTTTCTTCTCTTGAGCAACAACATTTTTGTCGTTCTTCTTGAAGTTTCCCTTCTCCCATTTGCCCTTTTTCTTGAAACTAGTGGTCTTGTTGACCATCAACATTTGATGCTCCTTTTTGATTTCTACCTCCGCAGCCTTTAGCATCGCGAAGATCTCGGGAATAGTCTTGTTCATCCCTTGCATATTATAGTTCATCATGAAGCCTTTATAGCTTGGTGGCAGTGATTGAAGAACTCTGTCAACGACACAATCAACTGGAAGATCAACTCCCAGCTGAGTCAAGTGGTTATGGTACCCAAACATTTTGATTATGTGTTCACTGACAGAACTATTCTCCTCCATTTTGCAGCTATAGAACTTGTTGGAGACTTCATATCTCTCAACTCGAGCATTTGCTTGAAATATTAACTTCAACTCTCGGAACATCTCATATGCTCCATGACGTTCAAAATGTCTTTGAAGTCCCGATTCTAAGCCGCAGAGCATGACACACTGAACTATCGAGTAGTCATCAACACGCGTCTGCCAGGAATTCACAATGTCTGCAATTGCGGGCGCGGGTGGTACACCTAACGGTGCTTCCAGGACGTAATTCCTCTATGCAGCAATGAGGATAATCCTCAAGTTACGGACCCAGTCTGTGTAGTTGCTGCCATCATCTTTCAACTTAGCTTTCACTAGGAACGAATTAAAATTCAAAGGAAGGGTAGCACGGGCCATTGATCTACAGTAACATAGACATGCAAAATAACTATCAGGACTAAGTTCATGATAAATTAAAGTTCAATTAATCATATTAATTAAGAACTCCCACTTAGATAGACATCCCTCTAGTCATCTAAGTGATCACGTGATCCAAATCTACTAAACCATGTCCGATCATCACGTGAGATGGAGTAGTTTTCCATGGTGAACATCACTATGTTGATCATATCTACGATATGATTCACGCTCAACATTTCGGTCTCAGTGTTCCAAGGCAATATCTTCATATGCTGGGCTCGTCAAGTTTAACCCGAGTATTTGGCGTGTGCAAAATTGGCTTGCACCCATTGTATGTGAATGTAGAGTTTATCACACCCGATCATCATGTGGTGTCTCAGCACGACGAACTGTAGCAACCGTGCATACTCAGGGAGAACACTTGTACCTTGAAATTTAGTAAGGGGTCATCTTATAGTGCTGCCGTCGTACTAAGCAAAATAAGATGCATAAAAGATAAACATCACATGCAATCAAAATATGTGACATGATATGGCCATAATCATCTTGTGCTCATGATCTTCATCACCGAAGCATCGTCATGATCTCCATCATCACCAGCGCGACACCTTGATCTCCATCGTAGCATCGTTGTCGTCTCGCCAACTATTGTTACTACGACTATCACTACCGCTTAGTGATAAAGTAAAAAAAATCACATGGCGATTGCATTGCATACAATAAAGCGACAACCATATGGCTCCTGCCAGTTGCCGATAACTTTGTAACAAAACATGATCATCTCATACAAAAATTTATATCACATCATGCCTTGACCATATCACATCACAGCAACCCCTGCAAAAACAAGTTAGACGTCCTCTACTTTGTTTTTGCAAGTTTTACGTGGCTGCTATGGGCTTCCAGCAAGAACCGTTCTTACCTACGCATCAAAACCACAACAATTTTTCATCAAGTGTGTTGTTTTAACCTTCAACAAGGACCGGGCGTAGCCACACTTGATGCAACCAAAGTTGGAGAAACAGACACCCGCCAGCCACCTATGTGCGTAAGCACGTCGGTAGAACCGGTCCCATGAACGCAGTCATGTAATGTCGGTCCGGGCCGCTTCATCCAACAATACCGTCGAATCAAAGTATGACATGTTGGTAAGCAGTATGACTATTATCGCCGATAACTCTTTGTGTTCTACTCGTGCATATACCATCTATGAATAGACCTGGCTCTGATACCACTATTGGGGCACGCAGTAATTTCAAAAAAATTCCTACGATGACACAAGATCTATCTAGGTCATGCATAGCAACGGGGGGAGAGTGTGTCCACATACCCTCGTAGACCAAAAGCGGAAGCGTTATGTAACGCAGTTGACGTAGCCGAACATCTTCACAATCCAACCGATCAAGTACCAAACGCATGACACCTCCGTGATCTGCACACGTTCAGCTCGGTGACGTCCCTCGAACTCTAGATCCGGCTGAGGCCGAGGGAGAGTTCCGTCAGCACGACGGCGTGGTGACGGTGATGATGAAGTTACCGGCGTAGGGCTTCGCCTAAGCACTATGATGTAATGACCGAGGTGGAAAACTATGGAGGGGGGCACAACACACAGCTAAAAGATCAACTTGATCAACTTGTGTGTCTATGGGGTGCCCCCCTCCCCCGTATATAACAGAGTGGAGGAGGGGGCCGACCGGCCTCAAGGGGTGCACCCCAAGGGGGGGAATCCTACTCCAAGTAGGAGTAGGTTCCCCCTTTCCTAGTCCAACTAGGAGGGGAAGGAAGGAGGGGAAGGAGAGAAGGAAAGGGGGGGCGCCCCCTAGTCCAATTTGGTTTGGGTTAGGGGGGGCGTGCGCCCCACCTTGGCTTGCCTCCTCTCTTCCACCACTTGGCCCATGAGGCCCAATAACCCCCCGGGGGGTTTCGGTAACCCCCCGGTACTCTGGTTTTATCCGAAATTTCTCCAGAACACTTCCGGTGTCCGAACATAGCCGTCGAATATATCAATATTTATGTCTCGACCATTTCGAGACTCCTTGTCATGTCGTGCTCACATCCGGGACTCCGAACAACCTTCGGTACATCAAATCACATAAACTCATAATACCAATCGTCATTGAATGTTAAGCATGCGGACCCTACGGGTTTGAGAACTATGTAGACATGACCGAGACATGTCTCCGGTCAATAACCAATAGCGGAACTTGGATGCTTATATTGGTTCCTATATATTATATGAAGATCTTTATCGGTCAAACCGCATAACAACATACGTTGTTCCCTTTGTCATCGGTATGTTACTTGCCCGAGATTCGATCGTTGGTATCATCATACCTAGTTCAATCTCGTTACCGGCAAGTCTCTTTACTCGTTCTGTAATACTTCATCCCACAACTAACTCATTAGTCACAATGCTTGCAAGTCTTATAGTGATGAGTATTACCAGAGGGCCCAGAGATACCACTCTGAAATACGGAGTGACAAATCCTAATCTCGATTTATGCCAACATGATAACCCACAAGTATAGTGGATCACAACAGTTTTTGAGGGTAGAGTATTCAACCCAAATTTATTGATTCGACACAAGGGGAGCCAAAGAATATTCTAAAGTATTAGCAGTTGAGTTATCAATTCAACCCCACCTGGATAACTTAGTATCTGCGGCAAAGTATTTAGTAGCAAAGTAGTATGGAAGTAATGGTAACAGTGGCAAAAGTAACAGTAGCAGTTTTGTAGTAATTGTAACAGTGGCAACGGTAAAGTAACTAAGCAAAGAGCAATATGTGAAAATCTCGTAGGCATTGGATCAGTGATGGATAATTATGTCAGATGTGATTCCTCATGTAATAGTTATAACATAGGGTGACATAGAGCTAGCTCTAGTTCATCAATGTAGTGTAGGCATGTATTTCGAATATAGTCATATGTGTTTATGGAAAAGAACTTGCATGACATCTTTTGTCCTACCCTCCTGTGGTAGCGGGGTCCTATTGGAAACTAAGGGATATTAAGGCCTCATTTTAATAGAGTACCATACCAAAGCATTAACACTTAGTGAATACATGAACTCCTCAAACTACGGTCATCACTGGTAAGTATCCCGGTTATTGTCACTTCGGGGTTAACGGATCATAACACATAATAGGTGACTATATACTTGCAAGCTAGGATCAAGAACTCACATATATTCATGAAAACATAATAGGTTCAGATCTGAAATCATGGCACTCGGGCCCTAGTGACAAGCATTAAGCATAGCAAAGTCATAGCAACATCAATCTCAGAACATAGTGGATACTAGGGATCAATCCCTAACAAAACTAACTCGATTAGATGGTAAATCTCATCCAACACATCACCGTTGAGCAAGCCTACGATGGAATTACTCACGCACGACGGTGAGCATCATGAAATTGGTGATGGAGGATGGTTGATGATGACTGATACGTCTCCATCGTATCTATAATTTTTGATTGTTCCAGGCCAATATTATTCAACTTTCATATACTTTTGGCAACTTTTTATACTATTTTTGGGACTAACATATTGTTGCATGTTTTATGTTTCGTAGAAACCTAATATCAAACGGAGTCCAAACGGGATAAAAACGGAAAGAGATTATTTTTGGAATATTTATGATTTTTGGGAAGAAAAATCAACGCGAGATGGTGCCCGAGGGGGCCACGAGGCAGGGGGGGCGTGCCCTTGACCCTCGTGGGCATCCCGTAAGGCGGTTGGTGCTCTTATTTTGCTGCAAGAAAGCTAATTTTCGGAGAAAAAACTTGGCGAAAGTTTTAATCCAATCAGAGTTACAGATCTCTGGATATATAAGAAACGGTGAAAGGGCAGAATCTGAGAACGCAGAAACAGAGAGACAGATCCAATCTCGGAGGGGATGTCGCCCCTCCCACACCATGGAGACCATGGACCAGAGGGGAAACCCTTCTACCATCTAGGGATAAGGTCAAGGAAGAAGAAGAAGAAGGGCGCTCTCTCCCAGTAACGCCCCGGATTCAATGCGCTAGATGTTTGTCAGTTATTCGTCGTTGTTGCCATGTCATTTGCTTGTGTGTTGCATTTTGCCATGTCATCATCTGCATTTCATCTGCATGTTTTTCAAAACGTGCATCTGTTCGGGTTCTGCCGGTTCTCTCCGTTGTCCGTTCTGAGCCAGACACTCTCACACGCGCCCGCGGCACCTCCGAAATATTATTTTATAAGTGGCTTAAAAATGTTCTCGGAATGGGTTGCAACTTGTCGTGCGGTCTTATTATAGTGTAGATAGGCCGCCTGCCCAGTTTCGTCGCATTCGGAGTCCATTTGATAGCCCAACCGTTAAACCTACAACCGCAATATAGCCGGTCTATACGTCGGACGTTTTCGGTATCTGGAAACCGTGTCGGGCTGCATTTCTCCTCTCTCTCCTCTCAGCCCAAGCCTCTCTCTCACACAACCCACTAGCCCACCTATCTAACCCCCCTCCACTCTGGACCGTCCGATCGAGATCGAACGGCTCCGAAACGGAGCTAATCCCCTAACCCTAGCCCCCCTTTCCTATTTAAACACCTCCCCTTGCCAGATTTGGAAGCCTAGCTTCCCCTACCTCTAGCCTCTCACCAACCTCCTCGGAATCCGTGCGCAGCCGCTCCACCACCGCCACTTGTCGCCGGCCCAGAGGCCGCGCCGCCACCTGAGGCGTCGCCCCGGCCAACCGGGCGCCGCCACGTCACCTACCTCGCCTCCCACAGCCACTCGCAGGCCTCCACATCGCCCCTCCTCTCTCCCCGCACCACGCAACCGCCGCCAGGCCTGCCCGAGCCCAGATCCGGCCCGCCATGGGCCGAACCGGCAGCCGTGCGCCCGAGCGCACTCGTCCGCCTCCTCCCGCTGGAACCCCGCGCCACGTCCGTCTCTAACCTCCCTCTGCCCGCAGGATCTCGCCGCCGCCATGGGAGCCGAGCTCCTCTGTACCCCAACCCGCGACCCTCCGACCACCGTCGATGCCGGATCCGGGATCCCCGAGGCCGGATCTGCCCGTTCCCGACCTCGGGGGCCTCGCCGGACCCCCCTGCCATCCCCGTTGAAGCTCGCCGCCGCCGTCCCTGCACCCTGCCCGTGCGCGAGCACGAGAGCAGGGCGACGACAAGCCCTCCCCTGCCTCGTGGGCTGGCCTCCCCAAGGCCCAGCTACATGGCCCGGCCTACCAGGCCTCTTCCTCGCTGTCCTGGACCGAGCCCAATGTGAGCACCGACCCTATCCCGCACCCTCTGCGTCATATAGCTTTCTGGCGCCCGACATGTTTTTTTTCCTGAAAACTCCTAAGTCCCTGAGATTTGTGCATTTTGTTGCCCTGTTCATCATGCCATAACTCCATGTATAATGCTCCATTTCGTGCGTGTAATATGTCAAATTGTTCGTCTCGACGAGTACTTCATTTCATTCCATTGAACCATGTTCATTTGAGTTCATCTTGATGCCTGAATCATCGTTGCAAGAGTGCTATATAATGTTGTCTGCTGTCTGTTAACAGAACATGTTCAGTTGTCATTTTTGCCATGTTTGATGTGTGCATCCTATGATGTTGATGTGTACATGTGTTTTTTGCTACATCATGCATTCTTTACAGAGGTGCTATCCATGTATTTTTGTGAGTTGTGTAGTGAGTACATCGAGCTTGTTAAGTAGGGTACTTGTTGTTGCTGTTTTGCTAGGCTGAATCTGTTATTTCGTGATGGTATGTAAACCTGCTCCTACAAGTCATTCTATGCATAATCTGGAGATGTTCAATAAGTGTGTTTTGTTCTACATGTTATGCTCTATCCATCCATGCCCCTGGGTGCAATTATAGCCTTATGTAGCTTGTTGTTATCTTGCTCTAAAATTGCTAAATAATGTTGTTGTCAGCCTGTTAACATTAAGTTCAGTTGTTGCCATGATTGTTGTTAGTGATCCATGCAGCCTATGAACTTGCTCTTGCCATGCTTAGCTTCATAAACATGTATTCTTACTGTTGGTTGCCTTGACATGCCATGTATTGCTCTGTGGTGAGTGGTACAAGCTCACCAACATGCCTACTTATCGTTGTTCCTGCCATGTATGAATCTGCCATATAACTTGTCATGTTTACATGGGTGCCATCATATTTTCTGTGCCCTTTTGGCTCATGGTCAGTAAAGTACTTTTGTTCTATGCAATTAGTAGGTTCATGCCATGCCTTTGTTTGCCATGATAAGTTTCTATAACATGTTGTTTGATGGCAGCATATCTCGTGAATCCGAGCTTATTGTGTATCCATGTATCCCTGTGATCTCAGCCATTAACACTAAATCATGCGCCTCCCGTGCAGCAACAGGAACATTTACAATTAGCCGCCCGCTTTTGGACCTAACAACCATTTATTTTGCAGCAAACCCCCGAAAGTATGTCCTTCACGATCCTCAACCGAGGTCCCCAAGTCGTTTCGTGCTGCCCCAAATCCTCTGATCCTCCGCTGCCAAATCCCGCACGTCGTCGCTCCAAAACCTAAATCCCAACCCAAAGCCCTCGTGCGATAGCAACCTTGAGCTAGACGGCTCCCATGAAGTCTATTGGCGACGGCAACCAAGAAGCGACGACAACGGCTACCAGCAACAGCAACGGAGATCCGGCGGCCATCTCAACGACGAAGCCATGGCGAATTGATGGTTCCGTGACAGTGACGACTCGTCTCAAATGCGGTGCCAACACCCCCTGGATAGCCTCCTACAACCACGACAGTCCCGATGTTGTAGCATGACGTCTGTAGGAAGCTGTTTCTTGACTGTAGCAGATGTATTAGTGCGATGCTTAATGGCATGCCATGCTTAATTGCTTTCCTTATAGCCTGTAGCCTGTAGAGATGTAGGCATGCTTAAGATGTACTAGTGCAGTGCTTGTATCCTATATGAAGTCAGTTTTCTTATATCCTGAAGCTGTAGGCTGTAGTAACAGATTGTACTAGTGCAATTCTTGCTCACATAGTCATATTAGTGAAATTCCTGTCAGTTTGCTTGGCATTTGATGATTTAAAAAAAAGCCTTCGCTGCTACTATGAAAAAATTCTGTGACTAGTTCAGTTATGCATTAAAAAAATAGGTGACTTCATGTGGTCAAAACATGTAGTGATCAGTACCCTTTTTTGACTTAAAGGAAGTGGTCAGCAACAGCATTGTCCGATTTTGAGATCAATCCCATAAGCAAAAGGTCAGTATGAAAGGTTCCCATGAACTGACTAGATCCATTATGTGTTGAAACTTTCTGAGTTATCGTGGTTGAAGCAAATACTGTTCAGTAAAGCTTCTGAACTACAAGAAGTGGCTTGCGATGTGTTTGTTCAGTTTTGAGATCAAACATATAAGCGACGCGACACTATGAAAAGTTTATTGAACATTTGCCCTAGGTCTTGGTTGATCAAATATATTGACAAAACTGCATTGTTTGTCCTTGTACGATGCTAGTCTGAGGAAAAATATTGGTGCAACAGCAAGCATGGTCAACATTTGAAATCCTGAACTTCAGCTTCATATTTAACCATCTAACAGATATGAAGGGGCAATAAAATGCATGTACTGCCACTATACAGCCTCTCAAGTTACATAGAAACCAGAAATGTCATCATGCTTCCATACTTGGTAGAAAAACATTAAGTGGATACATATGTTCAATATTCTGTAACAATTTGACAAGCATCAAAACTTGTCAGAAATCAACTAAACTTTAATTGGATATAACACAAATTCCGATCCATTATATGACTTCAATATATCAAATTGCAAATAATATAACATAGATTAAATAATTATTTTCTTGGACAATTTTTCATATCAGGAAGCACCATTTCGTTGCACATCTTCCGCAATGAAGCTCCTTTTCACTTGAATAGTTTTGCTTGGACAATTGCGACTATCATGAAACACCATTTGCTTGCATGTCTTGCACAAGCGTGCAACCTTTAACTTCGCTTCTTTGTCCTTCCTTTTCCTATCACCCTCCTTGATCTCCTTTCCACTCTTTATTCTTTTGCATCTCCCCACGGTACGAACATCAGTTGGTGGATGTATATGAACTTCTGTAGGAATATTACAACCAATAAAAGCCTCATATTCCTCTTGCCTAGTGTTCTGTGTGGCTGCAGGGACCATTAGGTCTAAAGGCGCCTCAATGCTCAACACACTTGATGTTAAGAAGTCCATGCCTTCATTTGAGTGCTTTGCCTTTTGAATCAGCTCTTCCATCTTATCACGTACAGTCGAAATCTTCTTTCTCGTGGCTGCATCTAGTGAATCTATGGGCTTTTCTTCTAATAGGTTCCCCTGTTCATCATAAACATTCTGCCTGCAAAGGAAAAAAGATATTGTTAGTCCTATGATTTTCAAATTACAATAAGAAATTGATTGATGTGCATTTTTTTACCTCTTGCACCGTTTCTGCCATCTTTTCATAATGTAGTAGCTGGGAAGCTCATTTTGGTTCTCAATCCTCAACACTTGGATAATATGTTGACATAGAAAACCGATTGACTCAAATAACTTGCACGGACAATTTGCTATCATGGTTGTAGTGTCATAGGAGACCTCCCTAACCTTACCAGATCGACCTCTCAGGGTCACCATTTTTAACCCCACACCTTGTGTAATACCCTGAACACAACAATGATCTCTAGCAGCAATAACTTTTAGCTGAAATTTCTCGAATACCTCATATGTGAATACCTCACTACCTTGTTTCTCCATTGTCCATGGCGTAAATAGTTGTGGGGTGGTTTGCATGATTCTATTGTCTGCCATTAATTCTTCCTCACGTTGGCATTCTAAAGCTGTGTCGAACCTAAGCCAGAACTCAACAAAAGCAAGCCTACGATGAATGAAACGGTTGAAAAACGAATTTGCACTTTCTGACCTTGAAGTGGTTCAGAGCAAGCCCGCAAGAGATATATCCATAAAGTAGGCTGGTATCCATGTATCTCTAATGGTAAACCTCTTAGCCAACCACTCGTTATCCTCCAACCCAAAATCAGTAATGATGGAATTCCATTGTGATTCAAACTCACTTGCAGTTTCTGAACCCCAAACACATGAGTTCAACCTCGGCCAAAATTTAGAATCTTCTCTAATCAAAGGTCCAACTTTTTCAGGCACCTTTTCCATTATATGCCACATGCATAACCTATGCATAGTGGCTGGAAGAACTTTATCAATAACATTCTTGATGCTAGCAGCTTCATCAGTTATGATGAGTCTAGGTGCTACCCCTCCCATTGCTTTTAGGAAGGTCTGAAATAACCAAATGTATGACTCATCCTTCTCATTTGATAAGAATCCAGCACCAAAAAAGACACTTTGTAAGTGATGGTTAACCCCTGTAAATGGTGTAAATATCATGTTGTACTGATTAGTGGTGTATGTAGAATCGAAGGATATCACATCACCAAAGTGACTATAGTTCTTCCTACTTGTGGCATCCGCCCAGAACACACGCACCAGGTTCCCCTCATCATTCACCTCAAAATCATAGAAAAATGCTGAATTCACTTCCTGTTTTCTAGCTAATTGGGCCACAAACATTTGAGCATCTGCGTCTCTGATTTTATACCTGAGTCCGCGATAGTAATTTTGCAAGTCCCTCTTTGTGCACCCAGCATTCGGAATTCCACCCTCGCTAACTTGCAGGAGCCTGTATGCCTGGGAGGTTCCAATGCTTGCCTTATGACATGTGTATAAAGTATTCTTTGCCCTCTCACTAACTCTATGATTGGATCTGATCAAATGACGCTTATTAGGTGATACAAGACCATGAACATGATGCTCAATCCATGAGTCTATCTTGTAGGTGTTCTCCCCACAAAGTCTAGCAAATATATGGGCATCACAACCGCATCGCGTGTCTGTCTGCTAACGTCTTTTCCTCAAGGGGTCATTAATCTCCTTAATATCTTTTGACTTGAATCCTTCTCTATTACACATGAAACGCTTAGTCCGGACCACCTCATTCTCAATCTTTTTCTGCTGTCCGATACAAACACCAAAACCTGATTGATGTGCATATGCCTTGAAGAACTTCTCCACGGCCTCGAGTCCTTCAAATGTCATACCCACTTTAGGCTTCAAATGCTCATCACATTCAGGTGTAAAAGAAGAAGACTGCAATGTCAAGAATAAACGGAAATAAGTAACTTCATGCGTTCAGTATTTTTTGGCAAATGCATGCATTGTTTCAGTTGTTAGTGCAAACTGAACTTACAAAGAGAGTTATGGCTGTGTTCTTTTGGGGCGTACTAGATCCTCCCAGACTCATATGCATTTGAATGTTATTGATTGGATCCATACGTCTGCACATGTAACTACGCAATTAGCCTTTCAAAATACACTATGTATACACAGGGACTGAATTTGTTGGTTGTTTTACCTCAAAGTTTTGATGCCCACGTGTCTCTGATTGCAAGGGGTACTTGCTACTTGTCCGTCTCTAGTCGCCGCTGCAGCAGAATATTTAAGTTATACTATACATGAGATGGATCAGATCGGGGAAGTACAAGCATGGGGCACTTGTTGGTGCTTGTCTGGTTCGTGTTAAGTGTTAACATGGGAGTAGAGGAGCACGTAAAGGATTGGGATGCTACCTGCATGGGGGCGGCCGGGTGGGTGCCGGCGCACGTCAGGATCAAGTCGATTGAGATTAGAGGTACGTGCAGTTCGGCGGCAGCAGCGCACGACGCATACAGAAGTTGGGGTGTTGTTGCAAAATTAAGTTGCTGCTTTTAGTCGGAGGGCGGGCGTGTAAGTGTAAAATTACCACAAACTCTGATAATTCGTACGATTAAGATCATGGGGGTGAAAAGAAAAGGGATACACGGACACACAAATAGCTCGGATTCACGAGATATGATGTCTTGTTTGATAGCTCTAAACATTGCAACCTGATGTTATTTCTGCAAAGTCTGAAACTGTTATTATTTGCAATCTTGCCATGTGTGTTTGAGCATGTTCTAGTGATTTCTGGAGATAGCTCAGTGTTCATGTTTTGTCATGCTTTACCTGTACATCATGCCCATGCCTTTTGTTTTTATATTGAGGTGTTGTAGCATGTTGTTTTGATGCTTGCAATATGCCTAGTTGCTGTTTTGGACAGATTGTTGCTATAACTTGTATAGAGTGTATGTGTTGAACCGTTGCTCCGTTTTGAGTGTGCTCCATATGCAACTTGCTTAGGTTTGCATGTAGTTTCATGTTATCATGTTGCACCCTTGTTTTGAGGTGTTTGCTTGATGTTTGTATGCATTTTGCATCAATGCCATGTTTAACTTGTTTTGCTCATATCTTCTAGGCCGTAGCTCCGAACTAAATGAACTTTATATGTAACTTGACTAGAACCTCGTGTAGATCATCTTGGTGCATCTTAACTTGCTGTTTAACAACTTGAACATAAGGTTTATTCAGATCTGGACCAACTTCGAAATTTGCATATGAGGACTTACCGGATTTGTTATATGTCATTTCCGGCCTCATTTAAACTTGCCTTGATGTGGTGCTCTTGGTTGCATCATCCCTTGCCATGGGTAGCTTCATGTAACTTTGTCTTGCATCATGCTTGTTGTGCATCATGTCTTGTCTATGTGTGGTGTGTTTACCTTGTTGTGTGCTTCTTCTCGATAGTTCCCGTTTCGTTGCAATCGTGAGGATTCGTTCGTCTACGCTTGGTTCATCTTCGTGGCTTCATCTTCTTCATGGACTCGTTCTTCTTCCTAGCGGGATTTCAGGCAAGATGACCGCTACCATGGATCTCACTACTATCATTGCTATACTAGTTGCTTCGTTCTATCGCTATGCTGCGCTACCTATCACTTGTTCTTCAAGCCTTCCCGAATTGCCATGTTCAACCTCTAACCTTTTCACCCTTCCTAGCAAACCATTGCTTGGCAATGTTACCGCTTTGCTCAGCCCTCTTATAGCGTTGCTAGTTGCAGGTGAAGTTGAAGATTGCTCCATGGTGGACAGGATTACGTTGGGATATCACAATATCTCTTATTTTAATTAATGCATCTATATATTTGGTAAAGGGTGGAAGGCTCGGTCTTATGCCTGGTGTTTTGTTCCACTCTTGCCGCCCTAGTTTCTGTCATACCGGTGTTATGTTCCTGGATTTTGCGTTCCTTACGCGGTTGGGTGATTTATGGGACCCCCTTGACAGTTCGCTTTGAATAAAACTCCTCCAGCAAGGCCCAACCTTGGTTTTACCATTTGCCTCACCACCACCTACATTTCCCTTGGGAGTAATTAACCCAAGGGTCATCTTTATTATAGCCCCCCCGGGCCAATGCTTGTCTAAGTGTTGGTCCGAACTAGAGCCCTTTGCAGCGCCCCCCGAGGGAAACTTGAGGTCTGGTTTTAGTTGTACGGATTGCTCATCCGGTGTTGCCTAGAGAACGAGATATGTGCAGCTCCTATCGGGATTTTCGGTGCATCGGGCGGTCTTGTTGGTCTTGTTTTACCATTGTCGAAATGTCTTGTAAACCGGGATTCCGAGTCTGATCGGGTCTTAGGAGAAGGTATATCCTTCGTTGATCGCGAGAGCTTATCATGGGCTAAGTTGGGACACCCCTGCAGGGTATAAACTTTCGAGAGTCGTGCCCGCGGTTATGGGCAGATAGGAATTTGTTAATGTCCGGTTGTAGATAACTTGACACCAGATCCGAATTAAAACGCATCAACCGCGTGTGTAGCAGTTATGGTCTCTTTTCGGCGGAGTCCGGGAAGTGAACACGGTTTTGGGTTATGTTTGATGTAAGAAGGAGTTCAGGATCACTTCTTGATCATTGCTAGCTTCACGACCGTTCCTTTGCTTCTCTTCTCGCTCTTATTTGTGTATGTTAGCCACCATATATGCTTAGTCGCTGTTGCAACCTCACCACTTTACCCCTTAGTTTCCCATTAAGTTTTGCTAGTCTTGATACCCATGGTAATGGGATTGCTGAGTCCTCGTGGCTCACAGATTACTACCACAACAGTTGCAGGTACATGTTATGCGATGATCATGACGCGAGAGCGATGCTTGCTTGCGTTGAGTTCTTCTTCTGCTTCTTCTTCGATCAGGGGATAGGTTCCCGGTCGGCAGCCTGGGCTAGCAGGGTGGATGTCGTTTGAGTTTCTGTTTGTGTTTTCGTCTGTAGTCGGATGATGCTCTTATGTATTGTGATGTTGTATTCGTGTGGCATTGTATGCCTCTTGTATGTATCCCCATCTATTATGTAATGTTGATGTAATGATATCCACCTTGCAAAAGCGTTTCAATATGCGGTTCTATCCTTGGTGGGACCTTCGAGTCACTTTAGGATAGTATCGCATATTGGGCGTGACACTCCCCCTTGCTTCCGGTGGCGCCGGAACGCCGCCGGGGGGCATCATCATCACCGCGATCTACACCAACACCACCGTCATCTTCACCAACATCTCCATCACCTTCCCCCATCTATATTCAGCGGTCCACTCTCCCGCAACCCGCTGTACCCTCTACTTTAACATGGTGCTTTATGCTTCATATTATTATCCAATGATGTGTTGCCATCCTATGATGTCTGAGTAGATTTTCGTTGTCCTATCGGTAATTCGTGAATTGCTATGATTGGTTTAATTTGCTTGTGGATATGTTGCTGTCCTATGGTGCTCTCCGTGTTGTGCAAGCGTGAGGGATTCCCGATGTAGGGTGTTGCAATACATTCATGATTCGCTTATAGTGGGTTGCTTGAGTGACAGAAGCATAAATCCGAGTAAGGGGGTTGTGGCGTATGGGATAAAGGGGACTTGATGCTTTAATGCTATGGTTGGGTTTTACCTTATTGATCTTTAGTAGTTGAGGATGCTTGCTAGAGTTCCAATCATAAGTGCATATGATCCAAGAAGAGAAAGTATGTTAGCTTATGCCTCTCCCACATAAAACTTGCTATCGGTCTAGTAAAGTAGTCAATTGCTTAGGGACAATTTCACAACTCCTACCACCACTTTTCCACACTCGCTATATTTAGTTTATTGCTTCTTTATCTAAACAGCCCCTAGCTTTTATTTACTTGCTCTTTATTATCTTGCAAAACTATCTTATCACACCTGCAAAGTACTTCTAGTTTCATACTTGTTCTAGGTAAAGTGAACGTCAAGCATGCGTAGAGTTGTATCGGTGGTTGATAGATGAGGGAATATTTGGTCTACCTTTAGCTCCTCGTTGGGTTTGACACTCTTACTTATCGAAAGAGGCTACAAATTGATCCCCTATACTTGTGGGTTATCAAGACCTTTTTCTGGCGCCGTTGCCGGGGAGTCATAGCGTGGGGTGAATATTCTCATGTGTGCTTGTTTGCTTTATCAGTAAGTAGATTTTATCTGCTGTTCTAAGTTTTCTCTATCTTTAGTTATGGGTATGGAACACGAAATACCAAAAAAATTAGGTCTACTTGCTACTCATGGAGATGGGGAACCTCCTAAAACCCTCGATGTTGGTTATGTGAAAAATATTATGTACTACTTTAATAATCCTGAGAAAACCCCATTCAATTATGTAATCGGACACACGTTGGATCAACGTGAATACTTTAGGGATTATCACTTGACTCAAAAAGGGAAATTATTATGGGATCAAATTCATATGTTGCATTGGTATGCTCGGGAACTATGCTTGAGATATGATTATACTTGTTGCTCTAGGATGAAGGCTCCACACCTTCCCTTTTCATGCAAATTTAATAATGATAAAACCTTGGCTTCTTATGCTAATGGTATATGTGATTACTATGATGTGGAACAAATAGAAGAATTCGTTGCTTGTATGGGTGCTTATGAAATTGAATCTATGTTTAAAGAGTTTGAAGATTTTGATGATTCAGTTTACAGACCTGAAAATTTTGCTATACTTAGATATTGCTATAAAAATTATGAATAGAATTCCGATATTGATGCATTTATTGAGAAAGTCTCCGCTGTCCAAGAAGGGACTAATATTTTGCAGGAAGCTATGGAAGAAGAAATTGATGAAACTGTGAGCTCATTGGATGAAAAAGATGATGAGGAGAGCGAAGAACAAAAGGAGGAAGAGCAGATTAGCTACCCGTGCCCACCTTCTAATGACAGTAACTCTTCAACTCATACATTGTTTAATTTCCCTTCGTGCTTACCGAAGGATGATTGCTATGATGATTGTTATGATCCCATTGATTCTCTTGAAATATCCCTTTTTGATGATGCTTGCTATGCTTGTGGCCAAGATGCCAATATGAATTATGCTTATGGAGATGAACTTGCTATAGTTCCTTATGTTAAACATGAAATTGTTGCTATGGCACCCACGCATGATAGTCCTATTATCTTTTTGAATTCTCCAAACTACACTATATCGGAGAAGTTTGTGCTTATTAAGGATTATATTGATGGATTGCCTTTTACCGTTGCACATGATGATTTTGATAGATATAATATGCATGTGCTTGCTGCTCCTACTTGCAATTATTATGAGAGAGGAACTATATCTCCACCTCTCTATGTTTCCAATATGATAGAACTGCAAGAAACTGCTTATACTATGCATTGGCCTTTACTTGGTGTGCATGAATTGTTCTTTTATGACATGCCGATGCATAGGAAGAGAGTTAGACTTCGTGGTTGATGATATATGTTACTTTGTGCTCACTACTAAATTACAAATCATTGTTAATCAAAATTGGCTTTGATATACCTTGGGATCCGGGTGGATTCATTACTTGAGCACTATATCCGCCATATCTATAATTTTTTATTGTTCCATGCCAATATTATTCAACTTTCATATACTTTTGGCAACTTTTTATACTATTTTTGGGACTAACATATTGATCCAGTGCCCAGTGTCAGTTCCTATTTGTTGCATGTTTTATGTTTAGCAGAAACCCAATATCAAACGGAGTCCAAACGGGATAAAAACAGACGGAGATTATTTTTGGAATATTTATGATTTTTGGGAAGAAAAATCAACGTGAGATGGTACCCGAGGGGGCCACGAGGCAGGGGGGCGCGCCCCTGACACTCGTGGGCACCCCGTAAGGTGGTTGATGCTCTTCTTTTGCCGCAAGAAAGTTAATTTTCAGAGAAAAATCTTGGCGAAGGTTTCAATCCAATCGGAGTTACGGATCTCCGGATATATAAGAAACATTGAAAGGGCAGAAGCTGAGAATGCAGAAACAGAGAGAGACAGGGAGACGGATCCAATCTCGGCGGGGCTCTCGCCCCTCCCACGCCATGGAGACCATGGACCAGAGGGGAAACCCTTCTCCCATCTAGGGAGAAGGTCAAGGAAGAAGAAGAAGAAGGGGGCTTTCTCCCCTTTGCTTTCGGTGGCGTCGGAACGCCACCGGGGGCCATCATCATCACCGCGATCTACACCAACACCGCCGTCATCTTCACCAACATCTCCATCACCTTCCCCCATCTATATTCAGTGGACCACTCTCCCGCAACCCGCTGTACCCTCTACTTGAACACGGTGCTTTATGCTTCATATTATTATCCAATGATGTGTTGCCATCCTATGATTTCTGAGTAGATTTTCGTTGTGCTATCAATAATTGGTGAATTGCTATGATTGGTTTAATTTGCTTGTGGATATGTTGCTGTCCTATGGTGCTCTCCGTGTCGCGCAAGCGTGAGGGATTCCCGCTGTAGGGTGTTGCAATACGTTCATGATTCGCTTATAGTGGGTTTCTTGAGTGACAGAAGCATAAACCCGAGTAAGGGGGTTGGGGCGTATGGGATAAAGGGGACTTGATGCTTTAATGCTATGGTTGGGTTTTACCTTAATGATCTTTAGTAGTTGTGGATGCTTGCTAGAGTTCCTATCATAAGTGCATATGATCCAAGAAGAGAAAGTATGCTAGCTTATGCTTCTCCCACATAAAACTTCCTATCGATCTAGTAAAGTAGTCAATTGCTTAGGGACAATTTCACAACTCCTTCCACCACTTTTCCACAGTCGCTATATTTACTTTATTGCTTCTTTATCTAAAGAGCCCCTAGCTTTTATTTACATGCTCTTTATTATCTTGCAAACCTATCTTATACACCTGCAAAGTACTTCTAGTTTCATACTTGTTCTAGGTAAAGCGAACGTCAAGCGTGTGTAGAGTTGTATCGGTGGTAGATAGAACTTGAGGGAATATTTGTTCTACATTTAGCTCATCATTGGGTTCGACACCCTTACTTATCAAAAGAAGCTACAATTGATCCCCTATACTTGTGGCTTATCAATGACGACGGCGATGGATTCCCCTCTAGCCCCGAATGGACTCCAGATCAGCCCTCTGAGAGTGATTAGGGCTTGGCGGCGGCTCCGTATCATAAAACGCGATGATTCCTTCTCTCTGATTTTTTTCTCCCCGAACGTGAATATATGGACTTGGAGTTGATGTCGGTGGAGCTTTAGGGGGGCCACGAGGCAGGGGGCACACCCTAGGGGGGCGCCCCCCACCCTCGTGGACAGGGTCTGGGCCCCCTGGCATTGATTCTTTCGCCAGTAATTTTTATTAAATTCAAAAAGTTTCTTCGTGGATTTTCAGGTCATTCCGAGAACTTTTATTTCTACACAAAAATAGCACCATGGTTGTTCTACTGAAAATAGCTTCAGTCCGGGTTAGTTCCATTCAAATCATGCAAGTTAGAGTCCAAAACAAGGGCAAAAGTGTTTGGAAAAGTAGATACGATGGAGACGTATCAACTCCCCCAAGCTTAAACCTTTGCTTGTCCTCAAGCAACTCATTTGACAAACTGAAAGTGATAAACAAAATCTTTTACAAACTCGGTTTGCTCTTGTTGTTGCAAATATGTAAAGCCAGCATTCAAGTTTTCAGCAAAGATTATGAACTAACCATATTCACAATAACACTTAGGTCTCATGTTTACTCATATCAATGGCATAATCAACTAGCGAGCAATAATAATAAATCTCGGATGACAACACTTTCTCAAAACAATCATAATATGATATAACAAGATGGTATCTCACTAGCCCTTTCTGAGACCGCAAAACATAAATGCAGAGCACCTCTGAAGATCCAAGACTGACTAAACATTGTAATTCATGGTAAAAGAGATCCAGTCATAGTCATACTCAATATAAATTAATAGTAATGCATGCAAATGACAGCGGTGCTCTCCAGCGGGTGCTTTTTAATAAGAGGGTGATGACTCAACATAAAAGTAAATAGATAGGCCCTTCGCAGAAGGAAGCAGGAATTTGTAGAGGTGCTAGAGGTTGATTTTAAAATAGAGATAAATAGTATTTTGAACGGTATACTTTCACTCTCAACATAACAACTGAGAGATCTCGATATCTTCCATGCTACACACATTATAGGCGGTTTCCAAACAGAATGGTAAAGTTTATACTCCCCCTCCACCAACATTCATCAATCCATGGCTTGCCCGAAACAAAGGGTGCCTCCAACTAACAAAAACCCTGGGGTAGTTTTGTTTGCAATTATTTTGATTTAATTTGAGCAAGGGACTGGGCATCCTGGTGACCAGCCATTTTCTCGTGAATGAGGAGCGGAGTCCTCTCCTCTTGAGAATAACCCGCCTAACATGGAAGATACACACAACCCTAGTTGATACATGAGTTGTTCGAGCATACAAAACAGAATTTCATTTGAAGGTTTGGAGTTTGTCACTTGGAACGACAGGTAGACACCGCATATAGGAAGGTATGGTGGACTCATATGGAATAACT
Organism: Triticum aestivum; assembly: GCF_018294505.1. NCBI lineage: Eukaryota > Viridiplantae > Streptophyta > Magnoliopsida > Poales > Poaceae > Triticum > Triticum aestivum. The sequence continues at coordinate 598,513,252 of NC_057795.1, read as the reverse complement.
TTGGGGTTTATGGAGGTGGATGCACAAGCAGTATTCCCGCTTAATACAAGTGAAGGCTAGAAAGAGACTGGGAAGCGATCAACTAGAGAGCGACAACAGTCATGAACATGCATTAAAATTAATCAACACTGAGTGCAAGATTGAGTAGGATATAATCCACCATTAACATAAATATCATGAAGGCTATGTTGATTTTGTTTCAACTACATGTGTGAACATGTGCCAAGTCAAGTCACTCGAATCATTCAAAGGAGGATACCACCCTATCATACCACATCACAACCATTTTAATAGCATGTTGGCACGCAAGGTAAACCATTATAAGCTCCTAGCTAATTAAGCATGGCATAAGCAATTATAATCTCTAATTGTCATTGCAAACATGTTTATTCATAATAGGCTGAATCAGGAACGATGAACTAATCAAGAGAGGTCGAGTTCATACCAGCTTCTCTCATCTCAATCAGTTCGTCATATATCGTCATTATTGCCTTTCACTTGCATGACCGAACGATGTGGATAATAATAATAGTGCATGTGCATTGGACTAAGCTGGAATCTGCGAGCATTCAATTCAAGGGAGAGGACAAGGTAATATGGGCTCTTGGTTAAATCTACAATAATGCATATGAGAGCCACTCAACATTTTCATCATGGTCTTCTCCTCTCGACCCCCAAAGGAAAGGAAAGAAATAAACTATTTACACGGAAAAGATCCCAACAAGAAAAAGAAGAACGAGAAATATTTTTGGGTTTTTTTTTAATTACTACCACTACAGGCATGGAAAGAAAACTAGCTAAAAGCTACAACTAAATTTTTTTTGATTTTTCTTAAGGTTATTCAAACACACAAGAAGAAAGCTAGAAAACGAAAATAAACTAGCATGGATAATACAACGAAAAAGTATGAGCACCTACAACTAGAATGAGTGCGTGAACATGAATGTAATGTTGGTGAGAAATACGTACCCCCCCAAGCTTAGGCTTTTGGCCTAAGTTGGTCTATGCCCATGGATCAAAGTTGTAACTGGGGTTGTACCGAGATGCAGCAGCTACTGCCTCACGAGCTGCAGCTTGGAGGCGAGCTGCTTCCGTCCTCCTTTCGTACTTGTTCGCCTCCTCCTTGGTTATAATATATCTCCTTTTTGAAAGTCAAAGCAACCAGGAGCAGGGAGAGCGACATGGACAGTGCGACATCTGTCAAAGATTAGTCGGTACTGGAGGAACTGTTCATTCCTCTCAAGAAACTGGTGGCTAACCATGGCATTATAATCTAGATAAGCAGGAGGCAACTCCCTGTCACTTCCATGTATGGGTATGCCAAGATAATTAGCTACACGAGTTGCACAAATCCCAGCAAACAAATCTCTACATGTACCATTAAGATGTAGCCTACGTGCAACAATAGCCCCCAAGTTATATTGTTTATCACCTAATACAACACTCTTGAGAACACTAAGATCTGGAACACACATGTGACAAGCTTCATCTTTACCGTTAATAAATCTACCTATGAAGAGAACAAAATAATGTATAGCAGGAAAATGAATGCTCCCTATGGTAGCTTGTGTGGTTTCTCTGGATTCACCCACAGTGAAACTAGCAAGAAAGTCTTTATATTCAGATTTACGAGGTTCATTGACATTGCCCCAGTGCGGGAGTTTACAAGTAGTATTAAAATCTTCTAGGTCCATGGTATATGATTTATCATAAAGATCAAATAAGACAGTGTGAGTATTGCGTGTACACGTGAATTTAAACCTTCTCACAAAGGAGTCAGTAAGGTAGTAGTGTTGGGAGCACTTATCTAACATGAAGTCCTCAAGGTCGGCATTACGCACATACGCGTCAAATTCATCCTTAATGCCTGCTTTGACCATAAACTCCTCTGACGGCCATTCACGAGGCTGCACTTGAGCTTCCCTTGGTGGTTCATCGTCCTGCTCACGTATTGCGAGCCTGGGTCCTTGCTTCCTTGAAGAACCGCCTTGGTACATTTTCCTAGTCATGTTTCTTCCTCTGAAAAATTTCTGAAAATTTTAATAGCTCAAAATAAAAGTGAACCAAACTCAACAAAATTGATAGCAACTACTCCCACAAGTGCCTAGAGACTATATCATGCATTAGAACTACTTGGGACCAAGTAAATTTGACATGCAAGCTCAAGAATAGGGTCACCTAAGTAGCAAAAATTTGCAATGAATAAAGCACTAGAACAAAAACTAATTGGACCATTGGAGGAGTCACATACCAAAGAATAATCCCCCAAAGCAGTTTTGTGAATGGAGCTTTGAGCAAGGATATCGAAAATGGTAGGAAGATGAGCTAGAACTCGTGCTTGAGCTGGTTGGTGATTTTTTGGGAGGAAGGAGAAGTGTGTGGGTGCAGGAATAAGTGGAGGGGGCCACCATGGGCCCATGAGGCAGGGGGCGTGCCCTGGACCCTCGTGGCCAGGTGCTTGCCCCCCTGCTGTGTTCTTAGTGCCAGATATTCTCAAGTATTCTAGAAAAAAATCATATTTCATTTTCAGGGCATTTGGAGAACTTTTATTTTTGAGGTATTTTTTATTGCACGGATAAATCACAAAACAGACAGAAAATACTATTTTTGCTTTATTTAATGTAAATAACAGAAAGTAAAAGGAGGATACAGAGGTTGTGCTTTCTAACTTCATCCATCTCATGCTCATCAAAAGGAATCCACTAACAAGGTTGATCAAGTCTTGTTAACAAACTCATTCCGAATAACATGGAAACGGAGAAATTTCGAATAACACTAAGTTACCTCAACGGGGATATGAACATCCCCAATAATAAGAATATTATATTTCTTCTTGACAGTAGGAAGAGGAAATTCAAAACCTCCAATAATAATCGATGGAATTTTTCCAATAGAATTGATACTGTGAACTTGAGGTTGTTTCCTCGGAAAGTGTACCGTATGCTCATTACCATTAACATGAAAAGTGACATTGCCTTTGTTTGAATCAATAACAGCCCCTGCAGTATTCAAAAAGGGTCTACCAAGGATAATCGACATACTATCGTCCTCGGGAATATCCAGAATAACAAAGTACGTTAAGATAGTAACATTTGCAACCACAACAGGCACATCCTCACAAATACCGACAGGTATAGCGGTTGATTTATCGGCCATTGGCAAAGATATTTCAGTAGGTGTCAACTTATTCAATTCAAGTCTACAATATAAAGAGAGAGGCATAACACTAACACCGGCTCCAAGATCACATAAAGCAGTTTTAACATAGTTTCTTTTAATGGAGCAAGGTATAGTTGGTACTCCTGGATCTCCAAGTTTCTTTGGTATTCCACCCTTAAAAGTATAATTAGCAAGCATGGTGGAAATTTTAGCTTCCGGAATATTTCTTTTATTTGTAACAATATCTTTCATGTACTTAGCATAAGGATTCACTTTAAGCATATTAGTCAAACACATACGCAAAAAGATAGGTCTAATCATTTCAGCAAAGTGCTCAAAATACTCATCATCCTTTTTCTTGGATGGTTTAGGAGGAAAAGGCATGGGTTTATGAACCCATGGTTCTCTTTCTTTACCGTGCTTCCTAGCAACAAAGTCTCTCTTATCATAACGTTGATTCTTTGATTGTGGGTTATCAAGATTAACCGCAGGTTCAATCTCTACATCATTATTATTGCTAGGTTGAGCATCAACATGAACATCCTCATTAACATCATCACTAGGTTCATGTTCATCGCCAGATTGTGTTTCAGCATCAGAAATAGAAATATCATTGGGATTCTCAGGTGTGTCTACAACAGGTTCAATAGAAGCATGCAAAGTCCTATCTTTTTTGTTCTTCTATTTAGAAGGACTAGGTGCATCAACATTATTTCTCTGAGAATCTTGCTCAATTCTCTTAGGATGGCCCTCAAGATACAAAGGTTCCTGAGTCATTTCCCCTGTTCTAGTCATAACTCTAACAGCATTATCATTTTTCTTATCATTTAATTCATTGAGCAAATCATTTTGTGCTTTAAGCACTTGTTCTACATGAGTGCTAACCATAGAAGCATGTTTACTAATGAGTTTAAGTTCACCTTTAACTCTAGACATATAATCACGCAAGTGTCCAATCATATAAGCATTTTGTTTTAATTGTATACCAACATAAGCATTGAAGTTTTCTTGTTTAGCCATAAAGTCATCAAACTCATCCAAGCATTGGCTAGCAAACTTAGTAGACGGGATTTCAACTTTATCATATCTATAGAGAGAATTTACCTTTACTACTTGTGTCGGGTTATCAAGGCCACATATTTCTTCAATATGTGGTATATTAAGGCCATGTACTTCTTCAACAGGAGGTAAATTCTTAACATCTTCAGCTTTAATACCTTTTTGTTTCATAGATTTCCTTGCCTCTTGCATATCTTCAGGACTGAGAAATAGAACACCTCTTTTCTTCGGAGTAGGCTTAGGAATTGGTCCAGGAAGTGTCCAATTGTTTTCATTAGTCAACATGTTATTCAATAACAATTCAGCTTGATCAACAGTTCTTTCCCTGAAAACACAACCAGCACAACTATCCAAGTGGTCTCTGGAAGCATCGGTTAGTCCATTATAAAAGATATCAAGTATTTAATTTTTCTTGAGAGGATGATCAGGCAAAGCATTAAGTAATTGGAGAAGCCTCCCCCAAGCTTGTGGGAGACTCTGTTCTTCAATTTGCACAAAATTATATATTTCCCTTAAAGCAACTTGTTTCTTATGAGCGGGGAAATATTTAGCAGAGAAGTAATAAATCATATCCTGGGGACTACGCACACAACCAGGATCAAGAGACTTAAACCATGTTTTAGCATCACCCTTTATATGAGAACAGAAATATTTTAAGGATATAGTAGTAACGAGTTTTCTCATCATTAGTGAACAGGGTGGCTATATCATTTAACTTAGTAAGATGTGCAATAACAGTTTCAGATTCATAGCCATAAAAAGGATCAGATTCAACCAAAGTAATTATCTCAGGATCGACAGAGAAATCATAATACTTATCAGTAACACAGATAGGTGAAGTAGCAAAAGCAGGGTCATATTTCATTCTAGCATTCAGAGACTTTCCTTTAAGCTTAGCTAGTAATTCCTTAAGATCAGAGCTATCATTGCAAGCAAGAAAATCTCTAGCAGTTTCTTCATCCATAACATAAGCCTCAGGCACAACAGGCAGTTCATATCTAGGGGGAGAACCTTCATCATCACTTTCATCAATATTATCAATTTCAATAGTTTCATTCTCTTTAGCCCTAGCAAGTTGTTCATCAAGAAATTCACCTAATGGCACAGTAGTATCAAGCATAGAAGTAGTTTCATCATAAGTATCATGCATAACAGAAGTGGCATCATCATTGACATGTGACATATTAGAATAATAGCAAAAGCAGGTTTAGGTGTCGCAGGCTTACTCAAAACAGAAGGAGAATCAAGTGCAGAGCTAGATGGTAGTTCCTTACCTCCCCTCATAGTTGAGGTAAAAATCTTAGTTATTTCGTCTTTCAAGTTCCTCATAGTGATCAGCAGATATAAATCCCAATGGACTCAAAGAATAGAGCTATGCTCCCCGGCAACGGCGCCAGAAAATAGTCTTGATAACCCACAAGTATAGGGGATCGCAACAGTTTTCGAGGGTAGAGTATTCGACCCAAATTTATTGATTCGACACAAGGGGAGCCAAAGAGTATTCTCAAGTATTAGCAGTTGAGTTGTCAATTCAACCACACCTTGATAACTTAGTATCCGCAACAAAGTATTTAGTCGCAAAGTAGTATGGAAGTAACGGTAACAGCGGCAAAAGTAACAATCAATTTTGTAGTAATTGTAATAGTGCCAACGGTAAAGTAACTAAGCAAAGAGCAATATGTGAAAAGCTCGGAGGCATTGGATCAGTGATGAATAATTATGTCGGATGAGATTTCTCATGTAATAGTTATAATATAGGGTGACACATAACTAGCTCCAGTTCATCAATCTAATGTAGGCATGTATTCCGAATATAGTGATACGTGCTTATGGAAAAGAACTTGCATGACATCTTTTGTCCTACCCTCCCATGGCAGCGGGGTCCTTGTAACACCCCGGATGTAACTTTCCATCTTTGTATCTCCAACCCTTGCCATTTTCGGCTATGTGATATGATATTCCCTCCATGGTTGGGTTTTGTCTTTTGTTTTGCATTTTATTCATGTCATGCATATCATATCATGTCATCATGTGCATTTCATTTTGCATACATGTTCGTCTCATCCATCCGAGCATTTTCCCCGTTGTCCGTTTCGCAATCCGACACTCCACATGCACCGGCGCACCCCTCTTGTCCCTTTTCCTGTGCGGGTGTTGAACATTCTCGGAATGGACCGAGGCTTGCCAAGTGGCCCTGGTATAGCACCGGTAGACCACCTGTCAAGTTTCGGGTCATTTGGAGCTCGTTCGGTACTCCAACGGTTAACCGCACTCCCGCAAAGGCCTCTTTTGAGTTGCAGCCCAACACCCCTCCAAAACAGCCCAATAACCCATCTAAGTCACTTCCATGCTCTCCGTCGTCGGATCACGATCGTGTGGGCGAAAACCGCACCTCATTTGGACACTCCTACCTCCCTCTACCTGTATATATGCCTCCCCCTCCAAAATTCAGGAGCAAACCTTAGCAAATCTCCCCTCTCTGCAGCCGGACACGTCCGGATCGGACCGGACGCGTCCGCCCCGCCGCCCGCGCCGAATTAGGCTCCGCCACGTGTCGTTCGCCGCCGCTCCCCGCCGCCGGCCTGCGAGCCTGCAACAGGCCCACGAGGCCCGTCCGCCGCCGCCCGCTTCCCGCGTCGCCCGTCGCCGAGCTTCCCGCGCGCCGCCGGCGCGCCCGCTGCCCGCCCTCACGCGTCGTCTTCCGCTCCAGCCGCCCGGATCCCGCGGCCAGCCGCCGCCGCCGGCCGCCAACCTCCGACCGCGCCGCCCTCCGCTCAGCCACGCCTCCCCGGCCTCCATCTCCGGCGCCGCGCTCGTCATCTCCGGCCGGCGTCCCGCTCCGGCGCCGCCCCGGCCTCTCCTCCCTCGCCGGAGCTCCGGCAGCCTTCGCTCCGGCCGACGACCTCGAAGCCCGCGAGCCAGCTCAGATCCGATCCAGAACACGGTTGACTTCTTCTTCTCCCCCCCCCCCCGTTTTTCCAAGTCCTTAATCTGCCATAAAAATTGTTGCATCTTCATCGCATCACATCTTCGCACCCGTGGCTCCGTTTTGGGTGTGTAGCATACCGATTTGTTCGCCTCAAAGAGTACATCATTTCATTCCATTGCATCATTTACATTTGAGCTCATCTTGATGCCCGAAATGCTGTTGGAAGAGGGATTCGTAATGTTAGTTTCAGATTCTTATCAGCACGAGCTCTTTTGTCATTTTTGCCATGATTGATGTGTGCATCCTATGTCTTCTTTACAGAGGTGCTTACCATGTATTTTTGTGATCAATGTGGTGACTAGCACAAGCATGCAAACTAGGCTTCGTGATAATGCTGATTTTAGTCCCTGTTCTGCTGTAATTTTGATGCCATGTAAACATGTTGCTACAGAGAGATCCATGCATAATTTGAGATACTTCAGTAAGGGTGTTTTGAAAACATGGTTATGCTCTATCCATCCATGGTCCTGGTTGCAATTATAGAGTAGTCTTGCATGTCATTTTCGTGCTCTACTTTTGCTTCAAATGTTTCCTCGCAGATTGTCTACATGTTATTCAATTTGGCCAAGGTTGTTGTAGTTGGTCCGGATATGCTATGATGTTGTTTCTTGCCATGTATAGCTTCTATGACATGTCTTCTTGATGGATGTATGCTTAGTTTATCATGAAATGCTCTGTACTGAGTGCATCGAGCTCACGAAGGTGCCTTCGTAATTATGCTAATGCCATGCTCTGTTTTGCTGAATCTGTTAACGAAACTTGCTATGTTTACGTGGGTGCCATCATATTTTCTGATCCTTTTTGGCTTATGGTCAGTAAGGGACTTTTGATCTATGCTTTGAGTAGATTCATGCCATGCCTTGCTTTGCTATTATGAGTTCCTGTAGCATATTGATAACCTGCTCTGAACATTGCTTCGTGATGTTGTTTATGCCATGTCCAACCTGATATTTTTTGCACTTTCTCCATCCTTGTTTGAACCTGTTATGATGTGATTTAGCCGTAGCTCAGTGTTCCTCTTTTGTAAAGCATCTCCTGTAGATCATTGCCATATGTTTTGTTTTTATGTTGGGGTGTTGTAGCATAGTTTATTGTTGCATGCTAAGTAGCATCGTGCCGTTAACCGCGGCTTTGTGTCATTCTTGTCTTGCTTGTCATTTGCAAACCGTGCATCCGAATCCGGTGATCTTTATATCGATTTCAACCGAAATCATCTCATTTTTCCAGCGGCATACTTGCTTTGCCAAGTTGATGCTTTGTTCATCATATTTCCTTCCGAAGCACGCATATGCATTGCATACCACATCTCGCATATCATGACATGTATTGCATCATGCTGTTTGTGCATTGCACCGTGATTTATCATGGTTCCTTGCTTGTGTTCTTGCTTTGGGTAGAGCCGGGAGACGAGTACGTGCACGAGGAACCTGTTGAGTACGCTAACGAGGATCCAGCCTTCGACAACTCTGAGAACCTTGCAGGCAAGATGACCATACCTTCGATATCACTTCTATTTTTGCTTCCTAGTACTCGCTCTATCGCTATGTTAGCTCTTCCTGCCTTGTTTACCATGCCTCCCTGTTGCCATGTCAACCCTCTAACCAACCTGTCCTAGCAACCGTTGTTTGGCTATGTCACCGCTTTTGCTCAGCCCCTCTTATAGCGTTGTTAGTTGCAGGTGAAGATGAAGTTTGTTCCTGGTCGGAACACGGATATTTTGGGATATCACAATATCTCCTGTTTAAATTAATGCACCTTATATACTTGGTAAAGGGTGGAAGGCTCGGCCTTATGCCTGGTGACTTGTTCCACTCTTGCCGCCCTAGTTTCCGTCATACCGGTGTTATGTTCCTTGATTTTGCGTTCCTTACACGGTTGGGTGATTTATGGGACCCCCTTAATAGTTCGCTTTGAATAAAACTCCTCCAGCAAGGCCCAAACTTGGTTTTACCATTTGCCACCTAAGCCCTTTTTCCCTTGGGTTTTCGCGAGCCCAAGGGTCATCTTTATTTACCCCCCCCCCCCCGGGCCAGTGCTCCTTCGAGTGTTGGTCCAACCTGAGCGATGTCCGGCGCCCCTTGGGAAACCAGGGTCTATGCCAATCCGATGTCTGGCTCATCCGGTGTGCCCTGAGAACGAGATATGTGCAGCTCCTATCGGGATTTGTCGGCACTTCGGGCGGCTTTGCTGGTCTTGTTTTACCATAGTCGAAATGTTTTGCGAACCGGGATTCCGAGACTGATCGGGTCTTCCCGGGAGAAGGTTTATCCTTCGTTGACCGTGAGAGCTTGTGATGGGCTGAGTTGGGACACCCCTGTAGGGTATATAATCTTTCAAAAGCCGTGCCTGCGGTTATGAGGCAGATGGGAATTTGTTAATGTCCGGTTGTAGATAACTTGACACTTGACCTCTTTAAAATGCATCAACCGTGTGTGTAGCCGTGATGGTCTCTTCTCGGCGGAGTCCGGGAAGTGAACACGGTTTGTGTTATGCTTGACGTAAGTAGTTTCAGGATCACTTCTTGATCACTTCTAGTTTCTCGACCGATGCGTTGCTTCTCTTCTCGCTCTCACTTGCGTATGTTAGCCACCATATATGCTTAGTGCTTTCTGCAGGTCCACCATATTACCCCTTACATACCTATGAGCTTAAATAGTCTTGATCTCGCGGGTGTGAGATTGCTGAGTCCTCGTGACTCACAGATTCTACCAAAACAGATGCAGGTGCCGAGGATACTGGCGCAGATGGCGCAACTGAGCTGAAGTGGGAATTTGATGAGGCCCTTGGTCGTTACTATGTATCGTTTCCAGATGATCAGTAGAGGTGCCCAGTCGGGGCGACTGGGGATCTAGCATTTGGGGTTGTCTTCTTTTCATTTGAACTTGACCGTAGCCGGTCTATGAGTGAATTTGAATGATGTATGATCTTAATTATGTATTGTGTGAAGTGGCGATTGTAAGCCAACTCTCTTTATCCCATTCTTGTTCATTACATGGGATTGTGTGAAGATGACCCTTCTTGCGACAAAACAACCATGCGGTTATGCCTCTAAGTCGTGCTTCGACACGTGGGAGATATAGCCGCATCGTGGGTGTTACAAGTTGGTAATCAGAGCCATCCCCGACTTAGGAGCCCCCTGCTTGATTGTTTGCTGGCGATGTTGAGTCTAGAACAAAAAAATGTTTTGAGTCTTAGGATTATATATATCGGAGAGTAGGATTCTTTTTACTCCTCAGTCCCTTCGTCGCTCTGGTGAGGTCTCCTGAAGTAGATGTTTTGACTTTCCTCTTCTCAAATTTCACTAAAAAAAATTTAGGATCACGCGGGTATCTTGGAATCGTTCTGATTGTTTTGTGACGAGAACATTGTTCTTGGTGCCTCCTGACATTTAGGGGTTGTGGCAGTGTCCCGGGGAGTTGAGCTCCGAGGTGTTGTCGTCACAATTTTATCGTTGCAGTTCTGGAATACCTGAGTTTTGCCGACATCAAAAATCTCTTTTGTACAGTTGTTGGTGAGATAACCCCGATAACCCAGTACTGGGGCGAGCTCGGGAGTATTGCCATTACTCGTATAACGGATGCTTTTCGAAGGTTGAGGTACACGATTTCCGAAGGTTTCTTGGTTATGTGTTGACGGATGGATACAGCTGGATATAGGGATTGTTAGTTTGGGTGAGATATATTGCTTCCCCTGTATCCCCAACACCTGATTGCATAACCATAAAGTTTCGGGAGTTTATAGGTGGGATTCAAGTAGCTCTAGCATTTCTTCTCGCAGATATTTGGTTTGTGATTGGGTAATCCTTACCACTTATTTGTTCCAGTTGTACCTTGTTTATTTCATTCATCAATCTCTTATCAAGTGGCTTCTCACCTTTATGGACATGTGATGTTTACTTTGGAATTCATTCGTTCATCCTTGTTCGAATGTTTATTGTGAAGGCTATATGTTGCAATTTCTATCCGTTGATTCAACTTGTCTATCTGTCTATCAAGATGCTAACGGATGTCACCCTCTTCAGAATGGCTTCGCCAACGCGTCAGAATCCGGAACACAATGATGGGAGTCAGGCAAACCCTCCACCTCCACCTCCGCCTCCGGAGGCATGGCAAGCTTTGATGGCAGCCACAAACGCCAATGCCCAGATGATGATCCAGCTAATGCAAGAGCGCAACCAAGGCCAAGGCAACCAAGGGAATCAAGGTCAAGGGCAGTTCAATCATCAGCCTCAATTTCCTACCCTCAACCAATTCCTTGCAAATCAGCCGAAGTCTTTCAGCTACTGTGTCGAGGCCACAGACGCCGATGATTGGCTCGTGGATATCAACAAGCATTTTGAATGCAGCAATGTCAGGCCTGAGGACTATGTCAAGTTCGCTTCTTTTCAGCTCAAGGATCAGGCAGCTGATTGGTTCCAGCAATACAAGGATTCCAGAGGTGGTCGAGTGATTACTTGGACTGATTTTGTCGGGACTTTAAAGCTCACCATATTCCTACCAGTGTTGTTGAGAGCAAGCGTGAGGAGTTCCGCAATCTCAAGCAAGGCAACATGTCAGTGTACGAATACAACAAGCAGTTTCAGAAACTTGCTCGCTTTGCTAAGCAAGATGTTCCAGATGAGAAGAGTATGATCTATCAGTTTAGAGGTGGCCTTAGAGAGGATCTGAAGTTAGCTCTCGTTCTTATTGAGCCTACTCAGTTTGATCAATTCTACAATATGGCACTCAAGCAAGAAGGTGCTCAGCTCAAGTGTGAGGCTTCTAAGAAGAGAATCAGAGATGCAGTGCAATCTTCTTCTTCCTCACAAGTGGCAGCTAAGCAGCAGAAGTTCTATCTGCCTCCTCCTCCGTTTCGTCAGCCTTACCAATAGAAGAACTCAGGTGGTCGTGGATCTTCCCACCCACCCAACCCAAGCTATCAGAACAAGTCTCAGTCTCAAGCTCCAAGGTCAAATGCTCCTTATCATCGTCCGCTCTCAGAAGTGACTTGGAACAAGTGCCAGCAGAAAGGTTACTACGCGAACAAATGCATCAATCAAAGGCGCCTTCCTCCTCCTCCTCCTGTGAGATCTTCAAGAAATGCAGTGGTCAAGCATAATCCAAAGTCTGCAAAGGTGAACATGATGAATGCAGCTTAGGCAGAGGATTCTTCAGATGTGATCATCGGTAATCTTCCTGTTAATGATATTCCTGCAAAAGTCTTATTTGATACTGGTGCATCGCATAGTTTCATCTCAAGACCTTTTTCAACTAAGCATGAGATGGTTTTTCAAGATTTGCCTAGACCGTTATCAGTTGTCTCTCCGGGTAAATTCATGAATGCAAGCTCCATGGTTCCGGATGTTTCCATCAAGATGGGCGACTATAAATTTCTGTCTTCTCCAATTGTTCTTGGCGACTCTGATATTGATCTAATTCTCGGGATGGACTGGATTTCTAAGCACAAGGCTTAGCTTGATTGTGCTGCCAGGAAAATTCAATTGACACACCCTTCTGAGGATGTTATCATCTATGCCGCTCATGATGAAACCATTAGGTTGTTTTCTCTTAATGAGAAGGGCGAGTTGGATGCTATTTCTCAAATTCCAGTCGTTTGTGAGTACCAAGATGTCTTTCTAGAAGAGCTTCCGGGTATGCCTCCGCATCGGCCAGTCGAGTTCGTTATTGATCTTGAGCCTGGAACGGAACCCGTTTGCAAGCATCCTTACAAGCTTGGACCCAAGGAGCGGAAGGAATTGAAGAAACAACTCGATGAACAAGAGCGTCTGGGTTTGATCAGACCGAGTTCGTCCCCATGGGGTTGTGGAGTTCTTTTTGTCCAGAAGAAGGATGGCACGGACTGACTTTGCGTCGATTACCGTCCATTGAACAAGAAGACAATCAAGAACAAGTACCCACTTCCCAACATCAATGAGCTTTTCGAGCAACTCAAAGGTGCTAAAGTCTTCTCCAAGCTTGAACTTCGTATGGGTTATCATCAGATTCGCATTCGTGAACAAGATATTCCCAAGACAGCATTCAGAACAAGCTATGGTTCTTACGAATATACTGTCATGTCTTTCGGCCTTGTCAATGCTCCTCCAACGTTCTCTCGCATGATGAACTTTATCTTCAACCCCTACACCAATGAATTCGTTCTGGTGTATCTCGATGATATCTTGGTCTTCTCCAAGAATAAGCAGGATCATGCCAAACATTTGCGATTGGTGCTCGACAAGCTCAGAGAGCATCAATTCTATGCGAAGTTTTCCAAATGTGAGTTCTGGCTTGATGAAGTTCTTTATCTTGGTCACATCATCTCCGCCAAGGGCATTGCTGTTAATCCCGCGAAGGTGTCTGCAGTTGTGAATTGGGAACCTCCTCAGAATGTCAAGCAGCTCCGCAGTTTTCTCGGTCTTGCAAGCTATTGCTGAAGATTCGTTGAGAACTTCTCTAAGATTGCAAAGCCTCTTTCCAACCTCCTCCAGAAGCATGTAAAGTATGTCTGTACGCCTGAGTGTGACGTCGCTTTCAACACCCTCAAAGAGAAGCTAGTCACAGCTCCTGTTTTGACTCCTCCTGATGAATCCAAGCCATTCGAAGTATTCTGTGATGCTTCCCTTCAAGGTCTCGGTGCTGTGTTGATGCAAGAGAAGAAAGTTGTGGCCTATACCTCTCGTCAGTAGAAGCCCAACGAAAAGAACTACCCCACTCATGATCTTGAGTTGGCGGCAGTTGTCCATGCATTGATAACATGGAGACATCTCTTATTGGGAAGGCAAGTGGACATTTTCACCGATCACAAGAGCCTCAAGTCTATCTTCACTCAACCCAACCTTAACCTCAGGCAAACTCGATGGGTCGAAATGATTCAAGAGTACAATCCGAGTATCGAATATACTCCTGGCAAGGCGAATGTGATTGCAGATGCTCTGAGCAGAAAGGCTTATTGCAACAGTCTAATTCTCAAGCCGTTTCAACCGGATCTTTGTGAGGCTTTTCGCAAGCTGAATCTTCAAGTTGTTCCTCAAGGCTTTCTTGACAACCTCATAGTCTCTCCTACTTTGGAAGATCAAATTCGTGAGGCACAACTCCTGGATACCATGGTGAAGAAGGTGAAACGTGGTCTTGACAAAGGCATTCCCAAATACAAGTGCTATCGCTTGGATGACAAAGATACTCTTTTCTTCGAGGATCGAATTGTGGTTCCAAAAGGCGATCTGAGAAGAGTCATCATGAATGAGGCACACAATTCCCTCCTATCCATTCATCCTGGAAGTACAAAGATGTACTATGACCTCAAGCAGTCGTATTGGTGGACTCGAATGAAGCGAGAGATTGCTCAATTCGTGAATGAATGTGATGTCTGCAGAAGAGTGAAAGCAAAACACCAACGACCAGCTGGTCTCCTCCAACCTCTTGCTATTCCGGAATGGAAGTTTGACCATATCGAGATGGACTTTGTGACTGGTTTTCCTAAGTCCAAGCGTGGAAATGATGCTATCTTTGTTGTCATTGACAAGCTTACCAAAGTGGCTCATTTTCTTCCTATCAAAGAATCTATCACAGCAGTTCAGCTGGCAGAGCTATACACCTCCAGAATTGTCTCCTTGCACGGCATTCCACAATTGATATCTTCAGATCGTGGAAGCATCTTCACTTCTAATTTCTGGGACTCCTTTCAGACGGCCATGGGCACCAACATTCGTTTCAGCACAGCTTTCCATCCTCAAACAAGTGGCCAAGTCGAGCGAGTCAATCAAATCCTTGAAGATATGCTCAGGGCTTGTGTCATCTCTTTCAGTATGAAGTGGGAAGATTGTCTTCCATATGCCGAGTTCTCCTACAACAACAGCTTCCAAGCGAGTTCGGGCAAGGCCCCATTCGAAATTCTCTATGGCAGAAAGTGTCGTACTCCTCTCAATTGGTCTGAGACAGGTGAACACCAACTTCTTGGCAACGGCTTGATCACAGAAGCCGAAGAAATGTGCAAAGTCATTCGTGAGAATCTCAAAGCCGCGCAATCGCGACAGAAGATTTACTATGATAGCAAGCACCGTGACTTGGCTTTTGAAATCGAAGACCGTGTCTACCTCCGCGTCTCCCCAATGAAAGGCACTCGTCACTTCGGTATCAAAGGGAAGCTTGCCCCTAGATACGTGGGTCCTTTCAAGATCATTGGCAAAAGAGGCGACCTCGCCTATCAACTTGAGCTTCCATCCAACTTTGCAAACGTGCACGATGTGTTTCACGTGTCACAGCTTTGCAAGTGCTTCAAGACTCCTGAGCGCACTATCAACTTCGAAGAAATCAACCTCCAAGAGGATCTCTCTTATCATGAGCATCCCGTTGCTATTCTTGAAGAAACCGAGCGCAAGACTCGCAACAAGTCAATCAAATTCCTGAAAGTGAAGTGGTCACACCATTCCGACCGAGAAGCCACCTGGGAGTGCGAGGATCACCTCCGTTCCGAATATCCGGATTTCTTTCAGTCCTAGATCTTGGGACGAGATCCTCTTGTAGTGGTGGAGTGTTCTAACACCCCGGATGTAACTTTCCATCTTTGTATCTCCAACTCTTGCCATTTTCGGCTATGTGATATGATATTCCCTCCATGGTTGGGTTTTGTCTTTTGTTTTGCATTTTATTCATGTCATGCATATCATATCATGTCATCATGTGCATTTCATTTTGCATACGTGTTCGTCTCATGCATCCGAGCATTTTCCCCGTTGTCCGTTTCGCAATCCGACACTCCCACATGCACCGGCGCACCCCTTTTGTACCTTTTCGTGTGCGGGTGTTGAACGTTCTCGGAATGGACCGAGGCTTGCCAAGTGGCCCTGGTATAGCACCGGTAGACCACCTGTCAAGTTTCGGGTCATTTGGAGCTCGTTTGGTACTCCAACGGTTAACCGCACTCCCGCAAAGGCCTCTTTTGAGTTGCAGCCCAACACCCCTCCAAAACAGCCCAATAACCCATCTAAGTCACTTCCATGCTCTCCGTCGTCGGATCACGATCGTGTGGGCGAAAACCGCACCTCATTTGGACACCCCTAGTTCCCTCTACCTATATATATATATATGCCTCCCCCTCCGAAATTCACGGGCAAACCCTAGCAAATCTCCCCTCTCCGCAGCCGGACACGTCCGGATCGGACCGGATGCGTCCGCCCCAACGCCCGCGCCGAATCAGGCTCCGCCACGTGTCGTTCGCCGCCGCTCCCCGCCGCCGGCCCGCGAGCCCGCAGCAGGCCCGCGAGGCCCGTCCGTCGCCGCCCGCTTCCCGCGGTCGCCCCGACGCCGAGCTTCCCGCGCGCCCGCCGGCGCGCCCGCTGCCCCGTCGTCGCGCGTCGTCTTCCGCTTCGGCCACCCGAATCCCGCGGCCAGCCTCCGCCGCCGGCCGCCACCCTCTGACCGCGCCGCCCTCCGCTCAGCCGCGACGCCCCGGCCTCCATCTCCGGCGCCGCGCTCGTCATCTCCGGCCGGCGTCCCGCTCCGGCGCCGCCCCGGCCTCTCCTCCCTTGCCGAAGCTCTGGCAGCCTTCGCTCCGGCCGACGACCTCGAAGCCTGCGAGCCGGCTCAGATCCGATCCAGAACACGGTTGACTTCTTCTCCCCCCCCCCCCCCCCCCCCCGTTTTTCTAAATCCTTAATCTGCCATAAAAATTGTTGCATCTCCATCGCATCACATCTTCGCACCCGTGGCTCCGTTTTGGGCGTGTAGCATACCGGTTTGTTAGCCTCGAAGAGTACATCATTTCATTCCATTGCATCATTTACATTTGAGCTCATCTTGATGCCCGAATTGCTGTTGGAAGAGGGCTTCGTAATGTTAGTTTCAGATTCTTGTCAGCACGAGCTCTTTTGTCATTTTTGCCATGATTAATGTGTGCATCCTATGAACTTGGTCCCTAAATATATTCTGAACTAGGCTATGTTTTTTTACAGAGGTGCTTACCATGTATTTTTGTGATCAATGTGGTGACTAGCACAAGCATGCAAACTAGGCTTAGTGATAATGCTGATTTTAGTCCCTGTTTGGCTATAATTTTGATGCCATGTAAACTTGTTGCTACAGAGAGATCCATGCATAATTTGAGATACTTCAGTAAGGGTGTTTTGAAAACCTGGTTATGCTATATCCATCCATAGTCCTGGTTGCAATTATGGAGTAGTCTAGCATGTCATTTTCGTGCTCTACTTTTGCTTCAAAATGTTTCCTGACAGATTGTTTACATGTTATTCAATTTGGCCAAGGTTGTTGTAGTTGGTCCAGATATGCTATGATATTGTTTCTTGCCATGTATAGCTTCTATGACATGTCTTCTTGATGGATGTATGCTTAATTTATCATGAAGTGCTCTGTAGTGAGTGCATCGAGCTCACGAAGGTGCCTTCGTAATTATGCCAATGCCATGCTCTGTTTTGCTGAATCTGTTAACGAAACTTGCTATGTTTACGTGGGTGCCATCATATTTTCTGATCCTTTTTGGCTTATGGTCAGTAAGGGACTTTTGATCTATGCTTTGAGTAGATTCATGCCATGCCTTGCTTTGCTACTATGAGTTCCTGTAGCATATTGATAACCTGCTCTGAACATTGCTTCGTGATGTTGTTTATGCCATGTCCAACCTGATATTTTTTGCACTTTCTCCATGCTTGTTTGAACCTGTTATGATGTGATTTAGCCGTAGCTCAGTGTTCCTATTTTGTAAAGCATCTCCTGTAGATCATTGCCATATGTTTTGTTTTTATGTTGGGGTGATGTAGCATAGTTTATTTTTGCATGCTAAGTAGCATCATGCTGTTAACCGCAGCTTTGTGTCATTCTTGTCTTGCTTGTCATTTGCAAACCATGCATCCGAATCCGGTGATCTTTATATCAATTTCAACCGAAATCATCTCATCTTTCCAGCGGCATACTTGGTTTGCCAAGTTGATGCCTTGTTTATCATCTTTCCTTCCGAAGCACGCATATGCATTGCATACCACATCTCGCATATCATGACATGTATTGCATCATGTTGTTTGTGCATTGCACCGTGATTTATCGTGGTTCCTTGCTTGTGTTCTTGCTTTGGGTAGAGCCGGGAGACGAGTACGTGCACGAGGAACCTGTTGAGTACGCTAACGAGGATCCAGCCTTCGACAACTCTGAGAACCTTGCAGGCAAGATGACCATACCTTCGATATCACTTCTATTTTTGCTTGCTAGTACTCGCTCTATCGCTATGTTAGCTCTTCTGCCTTGTTTACCATGCCTCCCTGTTGACATGTCAACCCTCTAACCAACCTGTCCTAGCAACCATTGTTTGGCTATGTCACCGCTTTTGCTCAGCCACTCTTATAGCGTTGTTAGTTGCAGGTGAAGATGAAGTTTGTTCCTGGTCGGAACACGGATATTTTGGGATATCACAATATCTCCTGTTTAAATTAATGCACCTTATATACTTGGTAAAGGGTGGAAGGCTCGGCCTTATGCCTGGTGACTTGTTCCACTCTTGCCGCCCTAGTTTCCGTCATACCGGTGTTATGTTCCTTGATTTTGCGTTCCTTACACGGTTGGGTGATTTATGGGACCCCCTTAACAGTTCGCTTTGAATAAAACTCCTCCAGCAAGGCCCAAACTTGGTTTTACCATTTGCCACCTAAGCCCTTTTTCCCTTGGGTTTTTGCGAGCCCAAGGGTCATCTTTATTTACCCCCCCCCCCCCCCCGGGCCAGTGCTCCTTCGAGTGTTGGTCCAACCTGAGCGATGTCTGGCGCCCCTTGGGCAACCAGGGTCTATGCCAACCCGACGTCTGGCTCATCCGGTGTGCCCTGAGAACGAGATATGTGCAGCTCATATCGGGATTTGTCGGCACTTCGGGCGGCTCTGCTGGTCTTGTTTTACCATTGTCGAAATGTTTTGCGAACCAAGATTCCGAGACTGATCGGGTCTTCCTGGGAGAAGGTTTGTCCTTCATTTACCGTGAGAGCTTGTGATGGGCTGAGTTGGGACACCCCTGCAGGGTATATAATCTTTCGAAAGCCGTGCCCGCGGTTATGAGGCAGATGGGAATTTGTTAATGTCCGGTTGTAGATAACTTGACACTTGACCTCTTTAAAATGCATCAACCGTGTGTGTAGCCGTGATGGTCTCTTCTCGGCGGAGTCCGGGAAGTGAACACGGTGTGTGTTATGCTTGACGTAAGTAGTTTCAGGATCACTTCTTGATCACTTCTAGTTTCTCAACCGATGCGTTGCTTCTCTTCTCGCTCTCACTTGCGTATGTTAACCACCATATATGCTTAGTGCTTGCTGCAGCTCCACCATATTACCCCTTACATACCTATGAGCTTAAATAGTCTTGATCTCGCGGGTGTGAGATTGCTGAGTCCTCGTGACTCATAGATTCTACCAAAACAGATGCAGGTGTCGAGGATACTGGCGCAGATGGCGCAACTGAGCTGAAGTGGGAATTTGATGAGGCCCTTGGTCGTTACTATGTATCGTTTCCAGATGATTAGTAGAGGTGCCCAGTCGGGGCGATCGGGGATCTAGCATTTGGGGTTGTCTTCTTTTCATTTGAACTTGACCGTAGCCTGTCTATGAGTGTATTTGAATGATGTATGATCTTAATTATGTATTATGTGAAGTGGCGATTGTAAGCCAACTCTCTTTATCCCATTCTTGTTCATTACATGGGACTGTGTGAAGATGACCCTTCTTGCGACAAAACCACCATGCGGTTATGCCTCTAAGTCGTGCTTCGACACGTGGGAGATATAGCCGCATCATGGGTGTTACAGTCCTATTGGAAACTAAGGGATATTAAGGCCTCCTTTTAATAGAGTACCAGACCAAAGCATTAACACTTAGTGAATACATGAACTCCTCAAACTACGGTCATCACCGGTAAGTATCCCGATTATTGTCACTTCAGGGTTAACGGATCATAACACATAATAGGTGACTATAGACTTGTAAGATAGGATCAACAAGTCACATATATTCATGAAAACATAATAGGTTAAGATCTGAAATCATGGCACTCGGGCCCTAGTGACAAGCATTAATCATAGAAAATTCATAGCAACATCAATCTCAAAACATAGTGGATATTAGGGATCAAACCATAACAAAACTAACTCAATTGCATGGTAAATCTCATCCAACCCATCACCGTCCAGCAAGCCTACGATGGAATTACTCACGGACGGCGGTGAGCATCATGAAATTGGTGATGGAGGATGGTTGATGATGATGACAGCGATGGATTCCCCTCTCCGAGGCCCCGAACGGACTGCAGATCGGCCCTCTCGAGAGAGATTAGGGCTTGGCGGCGGCTCCGTATCGTAAAACGCGATGAATCCTTCTCTCTGATTTTTTTTCTCCCCGAACGTGAATATATGGAGTTGGAGTTGAGGTCGGTGGAGCTTCAGGGGGCCCACGAGGCAGGGGGCGCGCCCTCCACCGTCGTGGATAGGGTGTGGGCCCCCTGACGTTGATTCTTTCATCAATATTTTTTATTAAATCCAAAAAGTTGCTCCGTGGATTTTCAGGTCATTCTGAGAACTTTTATTTCTACACAAAAATAACACCATGGCAGTTCTACTGAAAACAACGTCAATCCGGGTTCCATTCAAATCATGCAAGTTAGAGTCCACAACAAGGGCAAAAGTGTTTGAAAAAGTAGATACGATGGAGACATATCACAACCCAACAAACACCTTCGGAGAAACCTGTAGAGCACCTTTATAATCACCCATTTACGTTGTGACGTTTGGTGGCACACAAAGTGTTCATCTGGTATTCGGGAGTTGCATAATCTCATAGTCTGAGGAACTTGTGTAAGTCATGAAGAAAGCAGTAGCAATAAAACTGACATGATCATAATGCTAAGCTAACGGATGGGTCATGTCCATCACATCATTCTCCTAATGTTGTGATCCCATTCATCAAATGACAACACATGTCTATGGTTAGGAAACATAACCATCTTTGATTAACGAGCTAGTCAAGTAGAGGCATACTAGGGACTATATGTTTTGTCTATGTATTCACACATGTACTAAGTTTCCGGTTAATACAATTCTAGCATGAATAATAAACATTTATCATGAATTAAGGAAATAAATAATAACTTTATTATTGCCTAGGGCAAATTTCCTTCATAATGGCCCGTCATCTCTTTTATTATGCAACCGTATTACTACCAATAGTGCATACCAAAGAGGCCCTTAGACATATTACTATTGCATGTTCGCTTCTCATGGTTTTGTAGGCAGACAGACAACAATCACTCAATGATAGGCGTCAACATCAACTGAAAGAATATGAGGATCGACCACAATCCCCCATTTTTAGGGAACTTAGAGGTTGTAGGATTAGTCCAAGGATCCATCAAGGAGTGAAGCAAATCATGGAAACATAATCGAGTTGCACAATGTGTGATCCTCTTGCGGTTGGACTATTTTTCCTAATGTCATAACCCCAAAATATGATCACGTCAGAATAACAATTGTGATTCTCACCTAAAGATACAAAGCATGCGTGGACAACCAAAGAAATTGAAAGTGCTAGTTATCGACTAGAGGTGGGTGAATAGGCGATTTTTATCAAAGTCTTCAAAACGTGGAAGTTTCAAAGACAAACAATAGAAATGACCTAATTGATATGCAGCGGAAGATAAACTACAACAAGCAAGCCATAGTCAAGTATGCAATAATGTGAACATACAAAGACTAATAGCAGCTAGGTAGTAAGGATCAGGATGGAAGATAGTACGAAGCCAGTCAACAATAGTAGTCAAACATTGAAGTCAAACAGATAAAACAGATAAGCAATGACTTCACGAAGACAAACTCAAAGTAAAGGAGGGAAGGGATAGAACCAGTCACTTGTTGAAGACACAGGATTTGTTGGACCAGTTCCAGTTGCTGTGACAACTGTATGTCTGGTTAGAGAGGCTAAGATTCAACTCAGAAGACTGTGTCTTCACCTTATTCCCCTTGAGCTAAGGACACACAGTCCTTGCCCAATCACTCTGGTAAGTCTTCAAGGTAGACTTCCGAACCTTCACAGACTTTGTTCACCGGCAATCCACAATGACTCTTGGATGCTCAGAATGAGACGCCTAACCAGCTGGAGGATACACAGTCCTCAAGTGTAATAAGTCTTCAGGTCACACAGACAGAAAGACTTCAATGATGCCTAACACTCTTTGGCTCTGGGTGTTTGGGCTTTGTCCTCGCAAGGATTTCTCTCTCAAAGGCTTCGAGGTGGGTTGCTCTCAAAACGACAAAAGTCGTAAACTAACTCTGGGCAGCCACCAATTTATGGTGTAGGGGGTGGGCTATTTATAGCCACAAGGCAACCTGACCTGATATGTCCAAAATGACCCTGGGTCACTCCGGAACTGACACGTGTTCCAACGGTCAGATTTCAAACACACACGACAACTTTACTTGGGCTACAAGCAAAGCTAACTCATCCAGCTCTGGATAAGATTTGCTCTCATTGTCTTCGCTCGAAGACATAGGATTTGGGTTGAGCATCACTTCAGTCACTCTGACTTAGTTCACTTGGACCCCGCTTAACAGTATGGTGGTTCCTATGACTCAACAAAGAAGAAAAGGAAACAACAAAACAACACAGTCTTCGCGCTCCATAGTCTTCACTCAATCTCTTCTCATGTCATAGACTTCAGTGTGAATATCTTCACACACCACCATTGTCTTCAATGTCTTCATACATTTTTAGGGGTCATCTCCGGTAGGTAAACCGAATCAATGAGGGACACTTCCTCCGTTATCCTGCAATTCTCACAAACGCATTAGTCCCTCAACCAACTTTGTCGTCAATACTCCAAAACCAACTAGGGGTGGCACTAGATGCACTTACAATCTCCCCCTTTTTGGTGATTGATGACAAACTGGTTGAAGTTTTCAACAGGAAAGAAGTATGTGAAATTGTAAAGGATAGCGTATTGTCTTCATAAGTGGCAAGGGCTCCCCCTGAAGATGTGCATATAAATAATTTGCTTTTGGAATGCAAATGCACATGGCAGGTTGTACTTGTGGAGATCCTCTTCAACTTATGAATATAATTCATCATGCATGAAATGATATAGCTAAGAGAATGACATGCATAATGAAAAATGGACGTCTGCAGAACTATCTAAGTGCGAAAGTTATCATCGCACGTGGAAACGCAAATAAGTAGCAGACGAACATTAAGTTTAAGTGTTACAACTCAAAGAGTGAAGTGTATCAAAAGCAAGAGTTGTAAGCACTAGGCAAAAATATAAAGCAACCGCCCTTATGAACCCGCTTGAAGACTATCAACTCATATGCTTCTCCCCCTTTTGTCAGTAATGACCAAAAAGGTTTGAAGACATAGAGCATCTACTCGTCTTCTTGAGGAGTAGGTGAAGCAGCAGGGTTGTCGTTGTTGGTTGGCGGTGCAGACGAGCTTGGTGCAGTGTCGATGCATGCAGAAGTAGGGGGCGGTGAAGTAGCATCGTCTTCATCATCAATCACATTTTCATTTATTGTTGCCGCGGAGGAAGAATAGTCAGAGTCTTCAAGAGATGGAGTTCTTCGTAGGACAGCATTCCGTGGAGGAGTGGAGTCAAACTTGAATCTTTCAGTGAAGCCATCGTCTTGAAGATCAACTTCAGCACTGAGTAGGATCAAACTCTTCCATGATCGCCGACAAGTTTCGTGAGTGACAAATGCATTCTTGGTGGCAAGGTTTCGAATGCGATTTACATCCACCAAGAGGCTTTGCATCTGACGCTTGAGCCAAAAATGATGCTTATCTTGCTTCTGATGCAGGGCCACCAGAAGTTCTCAGTCATTGAGGACCCAAGAGCGCTTCTGAGGCCTTTGAGCAATGGTGCTCTCAGTAGCTTCAGTTGGCGCACGATGAGGCAGACGAGTATTTCCAGCCATCGGATAGACACGCGTGACAGCTTGGACTCCTTCCATAGGCTGAGTGAAGCTTTGATGTTCAGCATTTTGAAGACAAAGAGGCTTCTTGGCAGGTTCAAGGTATATGGCTTCAACTGACATATCAACCTCTGGTAGGAAGATCACATGATTGCGAGCAGATGGTTGATAGTTGACAGCAGAGTGTTGCTTGATGAGGCGCATGACCCATGGAGCATAGAACTTCAGTCTGAAAAGGTCAGATCCAGATGTAGCTAGTTGCCTGATGAAGAAATCTTGCGCATTGAAGCTGATGCCATTGAGGATGTAAAAGACCAATGTCTTCATGGCTCCTTCAAGTTTTGCAGCTGATGAATGTCCTTTGATCGGCCATAGAGTCCGCCTGATGATATGATATATAGTGCGCGGCAGATACTCAAGGTCATCAACAAAGAACTCCTTTGGATATTCAGCATCACGTGGCAAAGGCTTCATCATGCTCAACATCTAGCTCATATTGGGTTCAGGCTTATGGAAGATGGTCTCTAGTGCATTGCGGTGGTTTTGACAACCAGGTTCATATAGCTCTCCGGGAGTGGATAGGCCTGTAAGCTCAATGATGTCAAGAGCTTTGGCTTCATGATGAACATTTCCTGTCATCCACTCGAGAACCCATGTCTTCGTATCTCTGTTATAACCGCGAATGTGGAGCGTAGCATAGAATTGAAGCAATAGCTCTTCATTCCAATGTTCTTTGTCTGTGACAAAGCTGAGCAGACCAGCATCACGAAAGCAGTCAAGTGCTTCTTTTAAGCATGGCAGTCCTACAATGGCTTCGGTGTCGATGCGCATATGAGGGAAAATGCGCCCTTGATCATACAGAACACAGGAGTAATAGCTTCGCTGCTGATGACTCCAGAACCGATCTGATGATATTCTTGGCTTCGTGTAGGGGTTCTTTGAGCTGTCAAAGAATGTGTTGTGGCTTTTGAAGCCATTTTCATTGAAGGACCCGACAGATGTGGCAGTACCTGGAAACCTTGGCAGTCTTGGCTTTGGCTTCTGGACCTGAGGCCTATGCTCAATGTGATAGTCAAATTGAGGACCAGAGACAATAGGCGGAGGGACCAGAACGGGCCATCTTACTATGATTAGCTTCAGCCATGACTATGTCATCGGCTTCATTGGTGTTGGTGCTGGCAGCCTCAAGGTTTTCAACCTCCACTTGCTGAGCTGGAGGGTCAGGCACAGACATGTTCACTTCATGAACAGCTTCTTCAGGAATGGGGGAGTAGAGACACGTTCTTCTTGACGTTCGTCATCGTCTGATGCAGCCGGATTGTCTTCAGCAGCTGGTGCTTCAGACTCGGAGACATTCACAGCACGAGTGGCTTCTGAAAACACTTGACGTGCAACAGATTGATGGTGCACTTCTCCTTCTGGAACACTCGGAAGAGGGACTTGAGGCCTTGGTCCTTTGCGAAGCCTTTGTAGTACATGCGACGCCTTTGGAGATGGAGTGGGCAGGT
The DNA here is from genome assembly GCF_018294505.1 of Triticum aestivum. NCBI lineage: Eukaryota > Viridiplantae > Streptophyta > Magnoliopsida > Poales > Poaceae > Triticum > Triticum aestivum. The sequence goes on along the minus strand of NC_057795.1, from coordinate 598,487,624 downwards.
CCTCATCCTCTTCAACTTGCACGGATGGTGTGGCTGGTTGTTGTTGGGGAGTATTGGGGGAGTCTTGTTCTTGCGGGCGATCAACCCATGAAGCATCCTGAGCAATTGGCGTCAGAGGGCACCAATGCTGGTGATTTCGCTGTTCGTTCGAACAGGCGATGATACCACATTGTATTCAATTTGAGGAAGAACTTTATCATCTTCAACATTGTCATGATGACCAATGTCTTCACCAGTGATGGGATCAACTGCTGGAATCTCTTCAGCTCCAGGAGCCTCTGTGGAAGCAGGCTCATGAACAGTCATTCGAAGTTCTTGGGTTGCAGATGCAGGACGAACCACTGAGATGGGTTCCACAACAAGGGGCTCTGTGGGAGCAGCCCGATTCTTCTTGGTCTTGCGCTTCTTCTTGGAGGGAGCAGCATCAGAGGCTTCTGATGTTTTTCTTTTTCTGGCTTCAGCCTCTGCAGCCCTCGTCTTCTTCTGTTCTGAAGCAGTTGACGAGACCTTTGGTTTCGAGCCAGTCATGCTGCTTGGGAAGACAATACGAGGTTCATCTGGCCTTGAAGGTGCAGATTGGACAGTCGATTTCTTCTTCTTTGCAGCCATCCTGGGTCGATGCCAGGACGACCAAGAGCCTTGCGCTTCTCAGCCTCATTGTAGGCAAGCACACACTTGTCAGCCAAATTTTTCATGCGCTCTCTGTAGCCTCGAGCTTCTTCACGCTTCTTGTGAAAGGCTTCTTTGAGCTCGTGCAGCATGATCTTGAAGTTCTTGACATCTTGCACGTTGAGCATGGCCACATGCTTCTTGAACTGAGCCTTTTCATAGTCAATCTTGTGCTTCAGTTCGACGATGCGCTGAGCAATAGCTAGCTCAGAAGCAATGGCGCCATTGAAGGCGACGCTGAGGCCAATTGGAAATTGCAGATCATCAAAGCTGAGATTTGGTGTGTCAAACCACTCATCAATGAAGTTATGGATGATTTCCACGTCAAAGAGAGGCAAGTTGTTGAAGATCTCTGCATCTTCCTTGCTCTTGATCAGTTGCTCAAGAGCATCATCTGCAAGGTTGTCATCGCTGGACAGATCAATGTGCTCTTCACGCAGAATAGCAGCAGGAGTCAAAGCCTGATCAGTACTCTTGACGATTTTCTTTTTCTTCTCCGTCTTCTTGGAGATGAGTGAAAGATCTTCAGATTGCACACTGGCTTCAGGAGGTGCAGTGGCCAGTGGCTTCACACGAGAAGCTTTTGGAGGTGCAGCTGATGATGAAGCCTTAATCTTCTTTGGCTTCTGCGGCCTTGGAGGAAGAGCTGGGGCTTCATCAGAATCAGCAACATTGTTAGAATGATCCACTTTGGCACCTTGCACCAAGATGTAAGAGATGAGGCCATCAAGGTTTGCAAAGGGGCTGATTCTATTTTCTTCAGCTTCACGTGTGCCATCATCACGGTGAGCAGAGGGACCAGGATTGAAGTCTAATCCCCATGACTTCTTATTTTCCTTTGCTGAAGCCTTAGCATACTGGAAGTTGCGCTTGAAGATATTTTCATCACGACACCAGAGCAATGATGATGGGTCGGCTTCTTCAGGCTGTGGTCCACGGACCATGCAAGGATAGAATTCTTGCACAATGGCTTCAGCTTTGTTCTTGGGGGGAAGGCCTTGATAGAGAATATCACCCCAAGGACTCTTGATAGCATTCTTCTCAGCGTACTCCTGGGTCACGAACTTGTACTTGAACCATTGTTCAGCCCAATAGCGTCGAATCCATTGGATTCGAGTCTTGCGCTGATTATAATCCTCTTCAGGATCTGTTTTGTAGATTTCTGCAAGATCATCAGGCGGATCCTTTGAAGTTCCCCCACGACGCTGTCTGCCACCCTTCCTGACAGATTTCTCCGTAGCCATGAACTTCAAACTGAACGGTTTCAATATGTTCAAAGGCTTCAAAGGCTTTCGCTTGCTGGTCAGACAGGAACTGGCTTCGGGAGATTCAATGTGTTGCTGTAAGAATTTTGCAAACGAATGCAGACTATGAGAACCTAGGGATTCTCCCATGGACATGTACCTGTGACAGCATTAGAGATGCGAGGGAAGGGGAAGAGGTCATATGCATTCTCAGAAGATTTTGAAGATAAATCAGTTTGAAGACATTGACCTCATGTTGCGAAGACATTCACTTATATGTTGAGAGTCGGTTCCAGATTTGTACGAATCCGTGAATAAGTACAAGTGAGGAATCTAACTAGATGTGAAGCTTAAGTGAATATACTAGGCCATATGAGATGCAGACAGAATAGATCTAACTTTGTATAGACAGAAACCAATTTTGGTAAATTGGATGAATCATTGAGGATCAAAAAGCTGGTAAAAATAGAGTTATATTTACCACACGATGAACTACTAGATGGGATGAATAGGAGACCGAGCAGTTCAATCCACCGTGCCCTAACTTGGCGACGGAGGACACTACGGCGGCGGCGGAGAGGACGATGCCCGCGGCCGGCGTGAGGACGGTGTCGGAGAAGTCGCGGCAGCTAAGTGCTTCGACGCCGGCGTCGTCGAGAGCTAGCGGCGGCGCTAGGGTTTTGACGAGATGGAGAGGTGGAAGAAGGTTTTCTTGACCGCAGGGGACACGTATTTATAAGTAGGTGTGCGGCACAGCACAATTACGCAGGTGCCCCTGTCTGTTCACATCCGTGTGGACACGTGGCAAGCATGCTACATACTCAGAGTTGTCCCAAGTTCCCACGCCCTCCAAGTTTGTCGGATGGTTGTTCCGGCTTCTCCGGATATCGACAATAAAAATGAATCATTTAAAGAGGACTTGATGTTTGTCTCTGTGTCTTCTGCTGACAAGGATACAGAGAAGACATTCGACAGTTTCAACAGAATGCATATGATTTGGACAGATAGAGTTTGAGATAGTAAGCATAGAGAGATTAGAGTCCGATCACATTCACTTGGTTCAAAAGATTCAACAATGAAGACATAGCTATAAGTGAATGATGTAGATATATATATATATATATATATATATATGTGTGTGTGTGTGTGTGTGTGTGTGTGTGTGTGTGTGTGTGTGTGTGTGTGTGTGTGTGTGTGTGTGTGAGAGAGAGAAAGCAATCAACTCAACATAGTGAAGTAAAAGATAAGTTGAAAGTTGAAGACAAATCAATATGCGAAGATATTCAACAATAACGCCGTGAGTGAAACACTTCAAACCAAGAAATTTGGTGGTGGCGTTACCCACCGTATAGGAAGTATTAGACCCAGACACGGCGCACAATTATCGTGGCGCTCCGAAGTCAAATTCCACGTTAATGTATTCACACTCAGAATGTAAGTCTTCATTGATTGAAGATATACATTACTTCGTGTGTTGCACATCTAAGTCATCAACATGCATAAGTGTTAGGATGTGTGCCTGATCACAGGACATTTGAGGATTCCAAGATATATAGCTCACACCGTAACTTGCAAAACCTTTTCTCATCCAAGGGCTTTGTGAAGATATCTGCTAGTTGCTCTTCAGTGTTGACGTGAATGATGTCAATATCTTTCCTCATGACATGATCTCTGAGAAAATGATGACGAATTTCAATGTGCTTTGTCTTCGAGTGCTGAACTGGATTGTTGGCAATCTTGATGGCGCTTTCGTTGCCGCAGAAGAGAGGGACTTGCTTCAGATTGATGCCATAGTCCTTGAGAGTTTGCTTCATCCACAAAAGCTGAGCACAACAAGATCCAGCAGCAATGTATTCAGATTCAGCAGTTGAGAGTGATACACAGTTTTGCTTCTTTGAAGACCAACAGACAAGTGATCGTCCCAGGAAGTGACATGTTCCAGATGTAGACTTGCGATCCACCTTGTCACCAGCATAATCAGCATCCGAGAATCCAACCAGATCAAATCTTGAGCCCTTTGGATACCATAATCCGAGTGTTGGGGTGTAAGCCAAATATCTAAGAATTCGCTTCACAGCTAAGTGATGCGATTCCTTTGGTGCCGCTTGGAATCGAGCACACATGCAAACACTAAGCATAATATCTGGCCTAGATGCACATAGGTAAAGTAAGGAACCAATCATGGAGCGGTATACCTTTTGATCGAACTCTTTACCATTGTCGTCGGGACCAAGATGGTGTTTGGCTGGCATTGGCGTCGTGTAACCTTTGCAATCTTGCATGCCGAACTTCTTCAGACAGTCTTTGAGATATTTTTCTTGAGATATGAAGATGCCATTTCTTTGCTGACGAATTTGAAGACCAAGGAAGAACTTCAGCTCACCCATCATGGACATCTGATATTGCTCTTGCATCATGTATCCAAACTCATCACTATACTTCTGGTTGGTGTAGCCGAAGATAATGTCATCCACATATATTTGGCACACAAATAGTTCACCATCATATATCTTCGTGAAGAGTGTGGGATCGAGGGATCCTGGTTTGAAGCCTTTGCTCTTCAGGAAGTCTTTGATTGTATCATACCAAGCGCGAGGAGCTTGTTTGAGGCCATACAGTGCTTTGTTTAGTTTGTACACCATATCAGGATGTTTTGGATCTTCAAAGCCAGGTGGTTGAGCAACATACGCTTCTTCTTCAATCTTGCCATTGACGAAAGCACTTTTCACATCCATTTGATATAGCAAGATATTGTGGTGATTAGCATAGGCTAGCAGTATGCGAATAGCTTCAAGCCTAGCCACCGGAGCAAATGTTTCATCAAAGTCGATTCCTTCAACTTTAGTATATCCTTGAGCCACAAGACGTGCTTTGTTTCTGACGACTTGACCATGCTCATCTTGTTTGTTCCGATATATCCATTTAGTGCCAATACTGTTATGTTTGCGAGGGTTAGGGCGCTTGACAAGTTCCCAAACATTATTCAGCTTGAACTGTTGAAGTTCTTCTTGCATGGCTTGAATCCATTCAGGTTCCATAAAGGCTTCAGCAACTTTCTTGGGTTCAGATATTGACACAAATGAAAAATGCCCACAGAAATTTGCTAACTGTGTTGCTCTTGAGCGAGTAAGCGGACCAGGTGCATTGATGCTATCAATTATCTTCTCAATTTGTACTTCATTTGCAACACGAGGATGAACTGGACGAAGCCCTTGCTCATGCTGATCATTGTCATCATTGGGAGGATTGTCTTCGGTCTGAGCATTGTCTTCAGGTTGGTTTGGTGCAGAAATGATAAGTTCCTCTTCAGGTTGTGCTTCAGAGGGCATGATTTCACCAGTTCCCATCAGCTTGATAGATTCACTGGAAGGAGCTTCATCTAATGTGCTTGGCAGGAGTTCTCGTTGTGAACCATTGGTTTCATCAAATCGCACGTCCATAGTTTTAACGATTTTGTAGTGAAAGAGGTTGAAGACTTTGTAAGAGTGTGAATCCTTTCCATAACCGAGCATGAAGCCTTCGTGTGCTTTAGGCTCAAATTTTGACTTGTGATGGGGATCCTTGATCCAGCACCTAGCACCAAAGACTCTGAAGTAGCGGCTTCTTGCCAGTAAGGAGCTCATAGGATGTTTTGCCCAGAAGCTTGTGGATGTAAACACGGTTGATGATGTGACATGTTGTATCAATAGCTTCAGGCCAGAACTTTCTTGGTGTCTTGTACTCGTCGAGCATTGTTCGAGCCATCTCAATGAGGGTTCTGTTCTTGCGCTCAACAATGTCATTTTGCTGAGGTGTGTATGGAGCAGAAAACTCATGAGTGATTCCCATTGTATCCAGATAAAGATCAAGCCCGGTGTTCTTGAATTCAGTGCCATTATCACTTCTGATATGCTTGATCTTGACGCCATAGTTCTTCATTGCTCGATTGGCGAATCGTCTGAAGACATCTTGTACTTCAGTCTTGTAGAGAATTATGTGCACCCATGTATATCTTGAGTAGTCATCAACAATGATGAAGCCATAGAGACACGCTGTTGTAGTGAGGGTAGAGTAGTGAGTAGGGCCAAATAAGTCCATGTGCAACAGCTCAAAGGGTTGAGATGTCGTCATGATTGTCTTCGAGGGGTGCTTGGCCCTCGTCATCTTTCCAGCTTCGCAGGCACCACACAAATGATATTTCTTGAACTTGACACCTTTGATGCCTATGACATGCTTCTTCTTGACGAGAGTGTGTAAGTTCCTCATGCCAGCATGCCCCAGCCTTCGATGCCAGAGCCAGCATTCTGAAGCTTTTGCAAGAAGACATACGGCAAGCTGTGGACCTGCTGAGAAATCTACCATGTATAGATCACCTTTCCTATACCCTTCAAAGACTAGAGACTTGTCAGATTCCATTAGTACAAGGCAACGATATTTTCCAAATATCACAATCATGTTTAAGTCACAAAGCATTGAGACAGACATTAAGTTGAATCCAAGGGATTCAACAAGCATCACTTTATCCATGTGTTGATCCTTTGAGATTGCAACTCTACCTAGACCCAATACCTTGCCTTTACCAGTGTCAGCAAATGTTATTTGACTCTTGTCGAATGGACGTAAGGTTGAGTCCATGAGAAGACTTCGATCACCAGTCATATGATTAGTGCATCCGCTGTCCATAATCCATTCTAAAGCACGAGGTGTCATACCCTACAGTGCAGTTAGGAGGATAGGCTTCACAAGGTATGTTGTGAAGCATAAGCGTTTGACGCACACTTGGATTATCACAGCTTAGATGAAAGTTAGCACATAGTATGACAGGTAAGCGGTTCATATGTGGAATACATAGTATGATCATTTTATCATGCGTCCCTTATAGTGTTTTAGGTCCCCAGCAATAATATCAAACGCCTTTGATTGCTAGCTGGAGACCATATTCTGCAAAAGAGAGTTAATTCTTCTTCACCACACACATCTTCAGGGGTGGCTTAGAAGCAATGAATCTAAGTGCAACATCTAAGAATTTCGGCTTTGAAGCCCTAGCAAATAGCCTTGCAGGAGATGAATGATACTAATATGAATAAGTAGAAAAGTTCTTAGTCCTATGAACATAGCGGTTTGAAGACACGCGCTCATATTCATAAGTTTGAGTATGATTTCCCTGCAAAACATTGGCGTTAGGGTGACTCAGGTGAGTCCTGTTTCCGTATGAAGCTGTTGGACCATGTGACGCCTTTGGTCTGGGGTTTGTCTTCTTCCCTAGTGGTGTCATGACAACATTCACAGGAAGATTCTCAAGACAGCTTTTGGGAACCCAGATCTTCTTCATTGGCGGTCCATTCCTGCAGTTACTACCAATATACCTGGCAAACACTTCACCATTCTGATTTTTGAACAGTTTATAGTTTGCATCAACGGATTCATCAATGATAATAGGATTAGCACAGGTAAAGCCAGATAAAGTGGATGGATCCACTGAAGGTTCCTTTGTAGCAACCCATGTGGTTTTGGGATACTGCTCAGGCTTCCAGTAGGAACCATCAGCATTCATTTTCCTCTCGAACCCAACACCCTCTTTCCTAGGGTTTCGGTTCAGAATCTGCTTTTTGAGGACATCACAAAGTGTCTGATGCCCTTTCAGACTTTTATACATCCCTGTTTCAAGCAATGTCTTCAACCTAGCATTTTCATCAGCAATAGTAGTGGTATCCTCAGTAGAGGGGTTAGTTACCACATCAATACTTGAAGACAGAGCAACAGTAGCAGCAGTGGAACATTCAGCAACAGAGGCAGCGTTATCACGCTCAATGCATTTTAAACATGGTGGTTCAAATCCATCCTGAGCGGAACTGATCTGTTGAGCGCGAAATGACTCATTCTCTTTTTGAAGATCTTCATGAGTCGCTTTCAATTTCTCAAGCTCTTGCTTCCTTTGAAGATAATCATAGGAGAGCTTTTCATAAGTGGTTGAGAGCGTCCCATGAAGACTTTCAAGTTCTTGATACTTAGCATGAAGATTTTTTATGTCTTCAACTAAGGACTGTGAACGTGTCATTTCCGCGTCCAACAGGTCATCGCTTTTGTCTAACAGTTTTTGAGTATGTTCCATAGCCCTTTGTTGTTCAGTAGCAATTTTAGCAAGTGTTTTGTAGCTGGGTTTAGATTCACAATCAGAGTCATCTTCACTTGATGTTTGAAAGTAAGCATCGCGTGATTTTACCTTGGCACCGCGTGCCATGAAGCAGTAGGTGGGAGCAGGATCGTCCTTGTCATCATCAGCGTTGGTGTGGGAGTCATTGTCTTCAGTGTTGAAGATGGACTTGGCAACGTAGGCTGTGGCTAGAGCCAGACTTGCAACGCCAGAGTCGGACTCAGCTTCAGATTCCACCTCTGCCTCCTCAGAAGCAGACTCCTCCTCTGAATCCATTTCCTTGCCAACAAAAGCACGAGCCTTGCCAGATGAGCTCTTCTTATGAGATGAAGACTTTGATGAGGACTTGGAAGAAGACTTTGATGATTTCTTCTTCTTCTTGTCATCAGAGTCATATTCCTTGCTCTTCTTCTTCTTCTTCTCATTGTCCCACTGAGGACACTCAGAGATGTAGTGCCCAGGCTTCTTACACTTGTGACGTGTTCTCTTCTTGTTGTCTTGAGTGGAAGCATCATCATTTCTTGAACTGGATTGTGAAGACTTTCTGAAGCCCTTCTTCTTGGTGAATTTCTGGAACTTCTTCACAAGCATAGCAAGTTCCCTTCCAATGTATTCAGGATCATCAGAACCGCAGTCAGATTCTTCTTCTTCAGATGAGGAAACAACTTTTGCCTTCAAAGCACGAGTTTGGCCATAGTTGGGGCCATAGATATCTCTTTTCTCAGAAAGCTGGAACTCATGTGTGTTGAGCCTCTCAAGTATATCTATCGCATCGAGAGTCTTGAAGTCAGGACGTTCTTGTATCATGAGGGCAAGGGTGTCAAAGGAGCTGTCAAGAGATCTCAGCAGCGTCTTGACGATTTCATGCTTAGTGATCTCAGTGGCGCCGAGAGCCTGAAGCTCATTTGTGATGTCGGTGAGGCAATCAAACGTGAGTTGTACATTTTCATTGTCGTTTCTCTTGAAGTGATTGAAGAGATTGCGAAGAACACTGATCCTCTGGTCTCTCTGTGTAGAGACGCCTTCGTTGACCTTGGATAGCCAGTCCCAGACTAGCTTTGATGTTTCCAGAGCACTCACATGGCCATACTGTCCTTTGGTCAGATGACCACAAATGATGTTCTTTGCAGTCGAGTCCAGTTGAATGAACTTCTTGACATCAGTAGGGGTGACACCTTCACCAGTTTTTGGAACGCCGTTCTTGACGACATACCAGAGGTCGACATCAATGGCTTCAAGATGCATGCGCATCTTATTCTTCTAGTAGGGATATTTAGTTCCATCGAACACGGGGCAAGCAGCGGAGACTTTGATTATCCCTGCAGTCGACATAGCTAACTCCAGGTGGTTAAACCGAATCACACAGAACAAGGGAGTACCTTGCTCTCATACCAATTGAAAGTGCTAGTTATCGACTAGAGGGGGGGTGAATAGGCGATTTTTATCAAAGTCTTCAAAACGTGGAAGTTTCGAAGACAAACAATAGAAATGACCTAATTGATATACAGCGGAAGATAAACTACAACAAGCAAGCCATAGTCAAGTATGCAATAATGTGAACGTACAAAGACTAATAGCAACTAGGTAGTAAGGATCGGGATGGAAGATAGTACGAAGCCAATCAACAATAGTAGTCAAACATTAAAGTCAAACAGATAAGACAGATAAGCAATGACTTCACGAAGACAAACTCAAAGTAAAGGAGGGAAGGGATAGAACCAGTCACTTGTTGAAGACACAGGATTTGTTGGACCAGTTCCAGTTGATGTGACAACTGTACGTCTGGTTAGGGAGGCTGAGATTCAACTCAGAAGACCGCGTCTTCACCTTATTCCCCTTGAGCTAAGGACACATAGTCCTCGCCCAATCACTCTGGTAAGTCTTCAAGGTAGACTTCCGAACCTTCACAGACTTCGTTCACCGGCAATCCACAATGACTCTTGGATGCTCAGAACGCGACGCCTAACCGGCTGGAGGATACACAGTCCTCAAGTGTAATAAGTCTTCAGGTCACACAGACAGAAAGACTTCAGTGATGCCTAACACTCTTTGGCTCTAGGTGTTTGGGCTTTGTCCTCGCAAGGATTTCTCTCTCAAAGGCTTCGAGGTGGGTTGCTCTCAAAACGACAAAAGCCGTAAACTAACTCTGAGCAGCCACCAATTTATGGTGTAGGGGGTGGGCTATTTATAGCCACAAGGCAACCCGACCTGATATGTCCGAAATGACCCTGGGTCACTAAGGAACTGACACGTGTTCCAACGGTCAGATTTCAAACACACACGGCAACTTTACTTGGGCTACAAGCAAAGCTGACTCATCCAGCTCTGGATAAGATTTGCTCTCATTGTCTTCGCTCGAAGACATAGGATTTGGGTTGAGCATCACTTCAGTCACTCTGACTTAGTTCACTTGGACCCCACTTAACAGTACGGTGGTTCCTATGACTCAACAAAGAAGAAAAGAAAACAACGAAACAACACAGTCTTCACGCTTCATAGTCTTCACTCAATGTCTTCTCATGTCATAGACTTCAGTGTGAATATCTTCACACACCACCATTGTCTTCACTGTCTTCATACATTTTTAGGGGTCATCTCCGGTAGGTAAACCGAATCAATGAGGGACACTTCCTGCGTTATCCTGCAATTCCCACAAACGCATTAGTCCCTCAACCAACTTTGTCGTCAATATTCCAAAACCAACTAGGGGTGGCACTAGATGCACTTACAGAAATAATGTGCATGTCTCTTTCCTTGGCTACATTGGTCATGTCGCCACTCACATCTCTAGTGTGCGTACAGAGGAAAAATGGTATGACATGCAATCAGTTTCAAGAAATTCAGGATTCTCGTGGAACTCTTGCAATCCTTGACAACCAAGGATGGTTGTGGCATTTCAACACCAAGGGGATGTGGGCCTTGCCATGTCATGTTTCCCACTACTCATTTTGATCGTGAGTTTGATATGTACTATTCTTCACCTTTTCCTTTTAATGGGTTGAGTTTTTTTTCGTAATAGACTGCACATGTTGTTTTCTTATGGGATCCCATTCTTTTGACATTCGTAAAACTCGGTACATGGTCTATTATTATTGTGTGCCAGCTTCTGACAATTAGGTGGGTGAGATAGATGACAACTGCTCGATAGGCTAGTACACTAATGATAAATCATGAGGAGTAGTCAGAATTCCCCATTTCTATAGAGCTTAGAGGCTCCGATCCATGTGTGCAAGCATGCACCAAGGTGTAAAGCAAACTAAAGAAACATAATCGACTTGTGACTAATGCTTGCTAAGTTGAACTGTTTTTCCCAATGCCGCTCATCCCTAAAGCATGACCACATAAGAATAGAAACTACAACAAGTTTTTTCTCACTTAAAGATATGAAGTTTGGATGAACAAAAATGAAACAACACATATTTGTTTGCTTGGATAGGTCATATGTCACCACTCACACATCTAGTATATATAAAGGGTAAATAGTAGGTGCGGCTTTACTTCAAATATTCACTTTGAGTAGTGTATAGTACACCATGTCTTATTCACTTAGATCTAAGCACTAAGGTCACGCCTACAAGTCGAAGGCCAGATCATGCACCGGCCTGGACGGGCACAGATCAGACCCCGCATGCTGCATCTGTTGTCGTTCACCCATAGGAGGTCACAAACACGTCGTTCAACGCATAGTCACGAGACGTGTGCCTGCTACCGACCGCAGAGCAGCCGGAGAACTGCCCCTCCACCACCATACTCAAATCATGCCGACCTTCGTTAGTAGGCGCTTCTGGCACGAGAGGATGAAGGGGATGCCCCCCTTTGTCGCCGAGGGACACAGCAGTAAGTAGAGGTGAGTTAAATTGTTCAGCTTGGACCTTTCTAATTTTGGCTCAACTCAGTACATGTGGCCATATTTTGACTTCTTGCACAACAACATGTGAGTTTGCTCGCTACCCCACGCCCTATGGGTGGGAAAGGAGCTCTTAAGAAGCACTTATTTCTACTCTTTCTCAGAAAATGATTCATAAGATACTTTTGGACTTTGTCTCAAGGAGGATCGTTATGCTTTACTTGAGCTAGCATTTTTGCAATTGTTAAATACCGTTTATAGCAACCCGTATGATAGCGCTCGCTCACTACAATCGCCTTGGTAGGTCGGCCCATTAACAGGAGTGAAGTGCTCCTAGAGGGGTCATGTGAAGTTTCTGTCATCGGTTTGGAAGCTTCCACCCAATTTTGGGGAACTTTCAATCTTTATTTTATTTTATGTGCTTTTCATGTTCTTTGGGGGGGGGGGGGGGGGGGGGGGGTTGATCCGATTTTATCTCTTTTCCCATTTTCCATTTTTTCCCAATTTCAACCTTTTTTTCTTTTCCTTTTTAAATTCAGGAAAACATTTCTACATTTGTGAACACATTCTTTAATTCGCAAACATTTTAAATATTTTTAAAAATTCATGGACAACTTTCTAATTTTTTGAATATTTTTAAATTCACCAACATTTTACATTTTTTTTCAAATTGATAACTGCTTTGAAAATTTGTGAATATTTTTTTAAATGATGAATTAAATTTCAAATTCATGAACCTTTTTTCAAAAAAAATTTACTTCACGGACATTTATTAAATCTCTGATTTTCGAAAACCTTCATCATTTTTTCCTAAACTAACAAAAAAATTGATAGCCGTTTTTACTGAGCAAAAGAGTAGAAGAAGCTCGCGGAAAACAAAAGAAACAAGTGAGCGAAAGCTTGATGTGATGGCCCACCAAAAACAGCGCCTACCATTTCGTTGGGTCAGCGAGTGGCGATGGTAGTCTGAACTGCAAGGTCCCGGCCCGAGTTCCATAGTTGTTTGTGTGACAGGATCAGGGTCAGACCGACGACATTTTGTCTTCACTTTTTGCGGTACGCGCGCACACAGATTTTTTACATGCCCCCCACGTAACCCGATCTGGAGGGGACACGCATGCAGCCAGTACGTACGTGGGGATGTAAAAACTAATCTTAAGGGCTCGTGCGTGCGCGGGGGGGCGGACGGGGCAGTTGAGCCGACCCGATCGGGTAGCTGGGAAACGGTTGCGATGTCGAGCTACGTACCTCTTCCCCCTCGCTCTCTCTCTCGTGGATCGCGTCCTTGGCTGGCTTGCATGAAGCAGCTAGCACGCTCGATCGGTTTGCCCAACTCCTCTTACCTTCCCGTCTCACCCTCCGGTCACAGCTACCCGCAGCTACAACCCACCGTCTATATACCACGGCGCCCCCTCGATGTCACACGCTGCGGTCACTCCTCCATCCATCGGTCTCCTCTCCGGCCGCCGGAGCAACCGATCGAGCGGTAGGCACGTACGTCACTTCCGTATTTCTGATGGAGAACTTCCGTGAGGGAGACGATCGCCTGCAACTGCAAGGGGACGACGAGCTGTTCCATCACTTCAACTATCTACAGTCTTCGCCGCTGATGGACCAGCAGCAGCTGCTGCAGCCGCAGTCGTCAACGTGTGACGCTGCGGCGGACCTGGGTGGCCCGCCGGGGATGCCCATGCCCGGGCTGGTGGACTGGGCGTCCCTGCTTCTCCCGCTGGGGCCGGGCGCCGCCGCTGGGTCCACGTCGCAGCAGCAGGTGGTGGCCGGTGTGGTCGGGGAGGAGATGGTGAGTGGCGTGGCGGGGGCGGCCGCGCCGGAGAGTGGTGCCGGGAGCAGTAGTGGCGTGGGAAGGGAGGAGACGAAAGGGAAGGGCAGTGCGCGCGGGCGGGGGAGCAGGAAGGCGAGCCGGCCGCGGTTCGCGTTCCAGACCAAGAGCGAGAACGACGTCCTCGACGACGGCTACCGGTGGAGGAAGTACGGCCAGAAGGCCGTCAAGAACAGCGCCTTCCCCAGGTATATACTATAGATTTTTTATTGCTCATCGAGGCTAACTTGTGGTGCGTTTGCAGGTTAATGAGCAATTTAGCATGTGATGCGTATGCGTATGTTGAAATAGACATGTTGTGTGTTCTATAGCTGTATGTGTCGAAGTAGAGCATTTTGCTGTGTGTTTTGTGCAGCTTTTAGCTACGCGCACAAGCTTAATTGGATGCATGCATCATCTATAATTTGCACCCTCACCAGCCCTAATTAACCGGTACTGTTTAGATGCTCTACGAGATTGTAAGTTTTATGCTGCATGCGTGCGTTAAAGCGGATAGCTAGACACCGAGAGAGAGACGATGAAGGCCGGTGTAGCGAGGGAATGCGTCTTGAGTTGAAAATAACCACAAATCCAGAATTCCAGATATTCCCATCGTGGGTGATCTCTTCATAATGCGAATGCATGCGTGCTGCTCCTCAGCACTTGCAATTTCACAAAATAGACCATGTTCTGGATCCTAGTAAAGGTGATAAATTCTTGCATAAAGAGCTAAGAACCTAGTCAGTCAAGCACCATCTGACTCTTTGTTATTGCAATTAGATATTTTTGCTAGTGCAGGTTTGTTCCTTCTGGCCAATTGGTTTTGATCCCCATCGCGGTGCAATTAGTGACCTTATCGACGTTGTTGATTCCGATCGACACTTGGGAAGGAAGTAGGAAATGAACTATGTCACGGCAATGTGGGAGAGGGGGCGATGGAAAGAACCAATCGAATAGGGAAGTGATATGGGGATATATAGACATATATGAAGGGTTGACAATTAGGCTCACCCTACAAACGAACTTAACTTGTCATACCGGCGTAACTTTGGGTGAGATCGCTAAAGGCTGGAGTATGATTTGGACTATATTTGAGGTTTTTTAGAAACACATTACATACGTAGACAATCAGCCCTATGAACCCATATACACATTATATACCATAAACCTATTGAAGGACCACCCCACACACCACTTCTTCGCATCCTTACCCCCCCCCCCCCCCCCTTCCCTTCTACTCCCCCCTCCACCCCACCACACCGATCTCACTCCTCGATTATTAACCACATGGGATGTGCTCATAACTTGTAGATGCACCTATCAACCACCCCTCTATGCTATCGTCGACATTTAGGTCATTGTCGATATTGGTCAACTATTTCCTTGCCTTCTTCATCTTTCTTCCTTCTCTGTCTCCTATTCCCCTCCCCACGCTGTTGAATTCATTATGTTTCGCCTAGTGCCTTCTTCCTCCTTTGTATCAGAATCTATTCAAGCGTTCGCTCCCAAACAATAATAATCGGTCTGAACATACGATCCCTACATTTTCCAATCGGAATATGCTTGACCCTACTAGATGGGCATTCGACAAACACACTTGATCTAATGGAAGCACATATAGTTTGATTTCACGGTTCAATTAGTGTGCTTTGTGAAACATGTGAAGTATTGGAATGTTGTACACAAGTGTAATGTGTTGTAGCATGCACTGATTAATTGCTATAATCGAATTGACAATGGAATGCCAAGTGATATTATGTTCAACAACTTCCTTAGTCGAGTAGTAAGTTTTTTTTTTGCCTTATTGCCAACATTTGTGTGATATTTCAGGAGCTATTACCGGTGCACGCACCACACATGCAACGTGAAGAAGCAGGTGCAGCGGCTGGCCAAGGACACGAGCATCGTGGTGACCACGTACGAGGGCGTCCACAACCACCCCTGCGAGAAGCTCATGGAGGCCCTCAACCCCATCCTCAGGCAGCTTCAGTTCCTCTCGCAGCTCTAACCAATCAACCGTCTGCATGTGGAATGCGTACGTAGAGTACGTACGTGGCCTACAGCCCAGTGTACTCAGTCCGGGAAGAGAAGGGAATAACATGTCCTACCTCCCAATTACTCACTATACAACAACTGATCTCTCTCTCCATATATGTTGTATGTGCTTACTCTTGTTTACATGCACGTAGAGATCAAGACGCATGTGCAAATACATGATACATATAGTCGTCCTTGTAATTTCGTCGTTTATAAGTTAATAACACATTTACAAATTATCCATTTCTCATGTAGCTTCCTTTTGTGGTAAAAGAACATATATGAGAGAGAAACAAGGAAAAAACACCTATTATTTTCTTCTTCTACGAGAAACATCCTCATACTGACAAGTTGAAGGACCAAGAATTAAATTCTCAACTTAGGCTATACATTATGCGTCTGTTTAGGGCACATCTAGATGTGTGCTCTAGTTATTGCACATCTAAATGACTCAATTAACACAAAAAGGAAAGGAAAAAGAAAAAAAACACTCACATGAATCTCCACGTTTGATCAATGACACATGACTTAGATGTGCAATACTTAATTATGGCACACTAGATGTTCTTTAGTAGCAAAACCGGTTCATTATAACACTAAGAGCGTGTGCGAACTGGGCGTATTTCAGATGACTAGCTTCCTTGTGGTGGAACCATCCCACTAGGGTTCATGTCCCAGACTTGGCACTGGTGTTTGTATTTTTCTGAATTTATTTTAGGATTTTCGATGATACTTGTTCAGTAGGAGGAGACGTTCCCGTCGACTACGCCTGTGGTGACTTCGTCAATCTGAATATATGATGTCGGCTCAATATCACGGAGGTGCTCATATGAGTAGGGTGTGCGTGCGTGCGTTCATAGAGTGAGTGTACAAGGGCGTCTACGGTTGTACTGTGTTGAAAAATCATTAAGGGTGTCTTTAATTATCTTCATCAAGTCCAACCACCCTTGTCAGATGCAAACTCTTCATTTAACGGAAGCAAATATTCATCAATCAGTAACATATCCATGTCATTCAAAATATTAAAAATCCATTGGGTAGAAACAAATCCATATTTCTACGGAAACAATTCTTGGGTTGATAAAATTAAAATAGTATGGTAATGGTTTGGAAGCAAATTTTACAGCTACGTAGTACCTTTTTTGGGCTAATTTGAAGCAGTTTTTGGTTATCATGGAGACAAAAATCAATACTCGATGGAAGCGTAACTTCCTACAAACAATTATATTACTCAATGTATAGATCGAAGTAAATTAATGTCACTCCGGAATTGAGTAAACCCTAAACCTTAAACCCTATTACAAGAGGAAAAGAAAGATGCATGGAGAGGGAACATACTTCGATGGATAATTAATTCCCTTAAAGTCCAAAAGTAGCACATCAGTTTTTTGTTAAATCAAAGCAAATTTAGCTAACCGTTGAGACAAATTAGCTATCAGCAACTAAATCCACCAGATGGAGAGGTGGGATGCACATGTGGCATTCGTCGATGCCAAATGGAGAAAAGGAAAATAAACACAACCAAGAAGAATGAGGTGATGGTTCAAACTCATCGGATTAACAATATGTTTATCTAAAAAGAAACTCTCTTCAGTACTACAATATCAACAAGGTTCCTAGGTTGAACTATTTTCCCAATGTCGCTCATGTCGATTGTATTGTCATATTCCCAAGTTGTTTTCCTAAGAGAATACAAGGAAATAACATGCCACTCCATTTGCTAGCTTCACTACATGCATGGGTCACTCATTGCATGATATCCTTCAAATTTTTGGCATATGTAGAGAGAAAATATACATGATACGTCACGCAAGTAGGTGTAACTTTATTCATTGCATGAAATTAGATGTGGTAGTTATTTGTTATTCTTAATTGTCCTGGTAAAATGGTGGTGAAGAGAAGTAGCATTACTGCATAGATGGATTTATAGGTTACACTCTCATGGCAAGTACCCTTCTCAACACCAATGCGCATCCGGCAACGTTTGACATGGAAGAGGATGGATGTCGAGGCTCTTCACCCTCACTTTGGTCTTCTTCTTTGTCCTTCATATCTTCATCCATGGTTGGAATATGACATTCTTGCTCGGCATGGTCCGGCATTCAAGGCGTACGTGATCGGCCGGTTGTTTGCGCTCACGCAAGTTGTACCATGGTACCTTTATATGGGGTAAAAAGTACTACAGAATGACAATAAAGATGAAGGATCGCTCACAATGAGTGAGATAGCTGTGAAGGAAATATGCCCTAGAGGCAATAATAAAGTTTATTATTTATTTCCTCATATCATGATAAATGTTTATTATTCATGCTAGAATTGTATTAACCGGAAACATAATACACGTGTGAATACATAGACAAACATAGTGTCACTAGTATGCCTCTACTTGACTAGCTCATTGATCAAAGATGGTTGTGTTTCCTAGCCATAGACATGAGTTGTCATTTGATTAACGGGATCACATCATTAGAAGAATGATGTGGTTGACTTGACCCATTCCGTTAGCTTAGCACTTGATCGTTTAGTATGTTGCTATTGCTTTCTTCATGACTTATACATGTTCCTATGACTATGAGATTATGCAACTCCCGTTTATCGGAGGAACACTTTGTGTGCTACCAAACATCACAACGTAACTGGGTGATTATAAAGGAGCTCTACAGGTGTCTCCAAAGGTACTTGTTGAGTTGGTGTATTTCGAGATTAGGATTTGTCACTCCGATTGTCGGAGAGGTATCTCTGGGCCCTCTCGATAATGCACATCACTATAAGCCTTGCAAGCAATGTGACTAATGAGTTAGTTGCGGGATGATGCATTACATAACGAGTAAAAAGACTTGCCGGTAACGAGATTGAACTAGGTATTGAGATACCAACGATCGAATCTCGGGCAAGTAACATACCGATGACAAAGGGAACAACGTATGTAGTTATGCGGTTTGACCGATAAAGATCTTCATAGAATATGTGGGAACCAATATGAGCATCCAGGTTCCGCTATTGGTTATTGACCAGAAACATGTCTCGGTCATGTCTACATAGTTCTTGAACCCGTAGAGTCCGCACGCTTAAAGTTTGGTGACGATCGGTATTATGAGTTTTTGTGTTTTGATGTACCGAAAGTAGTTCGGAGTCCCGGATATGATCACGTACATGATGAAGAGTCTCGAAATGGTCGAGATGTAAAGATCGATATATTGAATGACTATGTTCGGACACCGAAATGGTTTCGGAGGGTTTCGGGCATATACCGGAGTACCGGGGGGTTACCAGAACCCCCCGGGGGGTTATTGGACCTCATGGGCCCATACGGAGGAAGAGGAGAGGCGGCGAGCTAGGAGCGCATGACCCCCCTAGCCCAAACCGAATTGGACTTGGGGGTCGGCCCCCCCTTTCCTTCTTCTTCTCCTCCCCTTCCTTCCCCTCTCCTACTTGGACTAGGAAAGAGGGCGGAATCCTACTTGGAGTAGGATTGCCCCCTTGGGCGCGCCTCCTCCTCCTTGGCCGCCCCCTCCTCCTCTCCCTCCTTTATATACGGGGGCAGGGGGCACCTCTAGACACAAAAATCGATCTCTTGATCTCTTAGCCGTGTGCGGTGCCCCCCTCCACCATATTCCACCAAGGTAATATCGTAGCGGTGCTTAGGCGAAGCCTTGCGTCGGTAGCATCATCAGCAACGTCATCACACCGTCGTGCTGACGGAACTCTCCCGCAAAGCTCTGCTGGATCGGAGTTCGTGGGACGTCATCGAGCTGAATGTGTGCTGAACTCGTAGCTGCCGTACGTTCGGTACTTGATCGGTCGGATCGTGAAGACGTACGACTACATCAACATCGTTGTGCTAACGCTTCCGCTTTCGGTCTATGAGGGTACGTGGACAACACTCTCCCCTCTTGTTGTTATGCATCACCATGATCTTGCGTGTGCGTAGGAAATTTTTGAAATTACTACATTCCCCAACAGTGGCATCCGAGCCTGGTTTTATGTGTAGATGTTATATGCACGAGTAGAACACAAGTGAGTTGTGGGCGATACAAGTCATACTGATTACCAGTATGTCATACTTTGGTTCGGCGGTATTGTTGGATGAAGCGGCCCGGACCGACATTACGCGTACGCTTACGCGAGACTGGTTCTACCGACGTGCTTTGCACATAGGTGGCTGGCGGGTGTCAGTTTCTCCAACTTTAGTTGAACTGAGTGTGGCTACATCCGGTCCTTGAGAAGGTTAAAACAACACTAACTTGACGAACTATCATTGTGGTTTTGATGCGTAGGTAAGAACGGTTCTTGCTCAGCCCGTAGCAGCCACGTGAAACTTGCAACAACAAAGTAGAGGACGTCTAACTTGTTTTTGCAGGGCATGTTGTGATGTGATATGGTCAAGACTTGATGCTAAATTTTATTGTATGAGATGATCATGTTTTGTAACAAAGTTATCGGCAACTGGCAGGAGCCATATGGTTGTCGCTTTATTGTATGCAATGCAATCGCCCTGTAATTGATTTACTTTATCACTAAGCGGTAGCGATAGTCGTAGAAGCAATAGTTGGCGAGACGACAACGATGCTACGATGGAGATCAAGGTGTCGCGCCAGTGACGATGGTGATCATGACGGTGCTTCGGAGATGGAGATCACAAGCACAAGATGATGATGGCCATATCATATCACTTATATTGATTGCATGTGATGTTTATCCTTTATGCATCTTATTTTGTTTGATTGACGGTAGCATTATAAGATGATCTCTCACTAAATTTCAAGGTAAAAGTGTTCTCCCTGAGTATGCACCGTTGCCAAAGTTCATCGTGCCGAGACACCACGTGATGATCGGGTGTGATAAGCTCTACGTTCATCTACAACGGGTGCAAGCCAGTTTTGCACACGCAGAATACTCGGGTTAAACTTGACGAGCCTAGCATATGCAGATATGGCCTCGGAACACTGAGACCGAAAGGTCGAGCGTGAATCATATAATAGATATGATCAACATAGTGATGTTCACCATTGAAAACTACTCCATTTCACGTGATGATCGGTTATGGTTTAGTTGATTTGGATCACGTGATCAGTTAGATGATTAGAGAGATGTCTATCTAAGTGGGAGTTCTTAAGTAATATGATTAATTGAACTTAAATTTATCATGAACTTAGTACTTGATAGTATTTTGCTTATCTATGTTTGTTGTAGATAGATGGCCCGTGTTGTTGTTCTGTTGAATTTTAATGCGTTCCTTGAGAAATAAAATTTGAAAGATGATGGTAGCAATTACACGGACTTGGTCCGTAACTTGAGGATTATCCTCGTTGCTGCACAAAAGAATTACGTCCTGGAAGCACCGCTAGGTGCCAGGCCTGCTGCAAATGCAACTAACGACGTTAAGAACATCTGGCATAGCGACTACTCGATAGTTTAGTGTGCCATTCTTTACGGCTTAGAATCGGGAATTCAACGACGTTTTGAACGTCATGGAGCATATGAGATGTTCCAGGAGTTGAAGTTAGTATTGCAAGCAAATGCCCGGATTGAGAGATATGAAGTCTCCAATAAGTTATATAGCTGCAAGATGGAGGAGAATAGTTCTGCAAGTGAACATATACTCAAAATGTCTGGGTATAACAATCACTTGATTCAACTGGGAGTTAATCTTCCGGATGATAGTGTCATTGACAGAATTCTTCAATCACTGCCACCAAGCTACAAGAGCTTCGTGATGAACTATAATATGCAAGGGATGAACAAGACAATTCCCGAGCTCTTCGCAATGCTAAAGGTTGCGGAGGTAGAAATCAAGAAGGAGCATCAAGTGTTGATGGTCAACAAGACCACCAGTTTCAAAAAAAGGGTAAAGGGAAGAAGAAGGGGAACTTCAAGAAGAACGGCAAACAAGTTGCTGCTCAAGAGAAGAAACCCAAGTCTGGACCTAAGCCTGAAACTGAGTGCTTCTACTGCAAGCAGACTAGTCACTGGAAGCGGAACTGCCCCAAGTATTTGGCGGATAAGAAGGATGGCAAGGTGAACACAGGTATATGTGATATACATGTTATTGATGTGTACCTTACCAGAGCTCGCAGTAGCACCTGGGTATTTGATACTGGTTCTGTTGCTAATATTTGCAACTCGAAACAGGGACTACGGATTAAGCGAAGACTGGCTAAGGACGAGGTGACGATGCGCGTGGGAAATGGTTCCAAAGTCGATGTGATCGCCATCGGCACGCTACCTCTAGATCTACCTTCGGGGTTAGTTTTAGACCTGAATAATTATTATTTGGTGCCAGCATTGAGCATGAACATTATATCTGGATCTTGTTTGATGCGAGACGGTTATTCATTTAAATCTGAGAATAATGGTTGTTCTATTTATATGAGTAATATCTTTTATGGTCATGCACCCTTGAAGAGTGGTCTATTTTTATTGAATCTCGATAGTAGTGATACACATATTCATAATGTCGAAGCCAAAAGATGCAGAGTTGATAATGATAGTGCAACTTATTTGTGGCACTGCCGTTTAGGTCATATTGGTGTAAGACGCATGAAGAAACTTCATACTGATGGACTTTTGGAATCACTTGATTATGAATAACTTGGTACTTGCGAACCATGCCTTGTGGGCAAGATGACTAAAACACCGTTCTCCGGAACAATGGAGCGAGCAACAGATTTGTTGGAAATCATACATACTGATGTCCGTGGTCCGATGAATATTGAGGCTCGCGGCGGGTATCGTTATTTTCTCACCTTCACAGATGATTTGAGCAGATATGGGTATATCTACTTAATGAAACATAAGTCTGAAACATTTGAAAAGTTCAAAGAATTTCAGAGTGAAGTTGAAAATCATCGTAACAAGAAAATTAAGTTTCTACGATCTGATCGTGGAGGAGAATATTTGAGTTACGAGTTTGGTCTACATTTGGAACAATGCGAAATAGTTCCATAACTCACGCCACCCGGAACACCACAACGTAATGGTGTGTCCGAACATCGTAATCGTACTTTACTAGATATGGTGCGATCTATGATGTCTCTTACTGATTTACCGCTATCGTTTTGGGGTTATGCTTTAGAGACGGATGCATTCATGTTAAATAGGGCACCATCAAAATCTTTTGAGACGACGCCTTATGAACTATGGTTTGGCAAGAAACCAAAGTTGTCGTTTCTTAAAGTTTGGGGCTGCGATGCTTATGTGAAAAAAATTCAACCTGATAAGCTCGAACCCAAATCGGAGAAATGTGTCTTCATAGGATACCCAAAGGAAACTGTTGGGTACACCTTCTATCACAGATCCGAAGGCAAGACATTCGTTGCTAAAAACGGATCCTTTCTAGAGAAGGAGTCTCTCTCGAAAGAAGTGAGTGGGATTTAAGTAGAACTTGATGAGGTAACTGTACCTGCTCCCTTATTGGAAAGTAGCTCATCACAGAAACCGGTTCCTGTGACGCCTACACCAATTAGTGAGGAAGTTAATGATATTGATCATAAAACTTCAGATCAAGCTACTACCAAACCTCATAGGTAAACTAGAATAAGATCCGCACCAGAGTGGTATGGTAATCCTATTCTGGAGGTCATGTTACTTGACCATGGCGAACCTACAAACTATGAGGAAGCGATGATGAGCCCAGATTCCGCAAAATGGCTTGAGGCCATGAAATCTGAGATGGGATCCATGTATGAGAACAAAGTATGGACTTTGGTTGACTTGCCCAATGATCGACAAGCCATAGAGAATAAATGGATCTTCAAGAAGAAGACTGACGCTGATGGTGATGTTACTGTCTACAAAGCTCGACTTGTTGCGAAAGGTTTTCGACAAGTTCAAGGGGTTGACTACGATGAGACTTTCTCACCCGTAGCGATGCTTAAGTCTGTCTAAATCATGTTAGCAATTGCCGCGTTTTATGATTATGAAATTTGGCAAATGGATGTCAAAACTGCATTCCTGAATGGATTTCTGGAAGAAGAGTTGTATATGATACAACAGAAGGTTTTGTCAATCCGAAAAGTGCTAACAAAGTGCGCAAGCTCCAGCGATCCATTTATGGACTGGTGCAAGCTTCTCGGAGTTGGAATAAATGTTTTGATAGTGTCATTGCTGTTGGAAATATGCCCTAGAGGCAATAATAAAAGGATTATTATTATATTTCCCTGTTCATGATAATTGTCTTTTATTCGTGCTATAATTGTATTATCCGGAAATCGTAATACACGTGTGAATACATAGACCACAATATGTCCCTAGTGAGCCTCTAGTTGACTAGCTCGTTGATCAATAGATAGTCATGGTTTCCTGACTATGGACATTGGATGTCATTGATAACGGGATCACATCATTAGGAGAATGATGTGATGGACAAGACCCAATCCTAAGCATAGCACAAAGATCGTGTAGTTCGTTTGCTAGAGCTTTTCCAATGTCAAGTATCTTTTCCTTAGACCATGAGATCGTGTAACTCCCGGATACCGTAAAAGTGCCTTGGGTGTACCAAACGTCACAACGTAACTGGGTGACTATAAAGGTGCACTACAGGTATCTCTGAAAGTGTCTGTTGGGTTGACACGGATCGAGACTGGGATTTGTCACTCCGTATGACGGAGAGGTATCTCTGGGCCCACTCGGTAATGCATCATCATAATGAGCTCAAAGTGACCAAGTGTCTGGTCACGGGATCATGCATTGCGGTACGAGTAAAGTGACTTGCCGGTAACGAGATTGAACGAGGTATTGGGATACCGACGATCGAATCTCGGGCAAGTAACGTACCGATTGACAAAGGGAATTGTATACAGGGTTGCTTAAATCCTCAACATCATGGTTCATCCGATGAGATCATCGAGGAGCATGTGGGAGCCAACATGGGTATCCACATCCCGCTGTTGGTTATTGACCGGAGAGCCGTCTCGGTCATGTCTACATGTCTCCCAAACCCGTAGGGTCTACACACTTAAGGTTCGGTGACGCTAGGGTTGTATGAATATGAGTATGCAGCAAACCGAAAGTTTTTTGGGGTCCCGGATGAGATCCCGGATGTCACGAGGAGTTCCGGAATGGTCCGGAGGTAAAGAATTATATATGGGAAGTCGAGTTTCGGCCATCGGGAAAGTTTCGGGGGTCACCGGTATTGTACCGGGACCACCGGAAGGGTCCCGGGGGTCCACCGGGTGGGGCCACCCATCCCGGAGGGCCCCATGGGCTGAAGTGGGAGGGGAACCAGCCCCTGGTGGGCTGGTGCGCCCCCCTGGGGCCCCCTCTGCTCCTAGGGTTGGGAACCCTAGGGGAGGGGGCGCCTCTACTTGCCTTGGGGGGCACTCCACCCCCCTTGGCCGCCGCCCCCCTAGGAGATCCCATCTCCTAGGGCCGGCGCACCCCCCTAGGCTCCCTATATAAAGAGAGGGGGTGGGAGGGCAGACGCACCCTGACATCTGGCGCCTCCCTCCCCCCTTGCTACACCTCCTCCTCCCGTAGTCGCTTGGTGAAGCCCTGTCAAAACCCGGCTGCATCCACCACCACGCCGTCGTGCTACTGGATCTTCATCAACCTCTCCTTCACCCTTGCTGGATCAAGAAGGAGGAGACATCACGCTGACCGTACGTGTGTTGAACGCGGAGGTGCCATTCGTTCGGCGCTAGGATCTCCGGTGATTTGGATCACGACGAGTACGACTCCCTCAACCATGTTCTCTTGAACGCTTCCGCTCGCGATCTACAAGGGTATGTAGATGCACTCCCCTCTCTCGTTGCTAGATGAACTCATGGATTGATCTTGGAGAACGTAGGAAATTTTTTATTTTATGCAACGTTCCCCAATAGTGGCATCATGAGCTAGGTCTATGCGTAGTTCTCTATTGCACGAGTAGAACACAAATCTGTTGTGGGCGTAGATGTTGTTAACTTTCTTGCCACTACTAGTCTTATTTTGCTTCAGCGGTATCGTGGGATGAAGCAGCCCCGACCAACCTTACACATACGCTTACGTGAGACAGGTTCCACCGACTGACATGCACTAGTTGCATAAGGTGGCTAGCGGGTGTCTGTCTCTCCCACTTTAGTTGGAGCGGATTCGATGAAAAGAGCCCTTATGAAGGGTAAATAGAAGTTGACAAATCACGTTGTGGTTATTCGTAGGTAAGAAAACGTTCTTGCTAGAACCCTATTGCAGCCACGTAAAAGATGCAACAACAATTAGAGGACGTCTAACTTGTTTTTGCAGCAATTGCTTTGTGATGTGATATGGCCAAAAGTTGTGATGAATGATGAATGATATATTGTGATGTATGAGATCATGTTCTTGTAATAGGAATCACGACTTGCATGTCGATGAGTATGACAACCGGCAGGAGCCATAGGAGTTGTCTTAATTATTGTATGACCTGCGTGTCAATGATTTAACGCCATGTAATTACTTTACTTTATTGCTAAACCGTTAGCCATAGTAGTAGAAGTAATAGTTGGCAAGCAACTTCATGGAGACACGATGATGGAGATCATGATGATGGAGATCATGGTGTCATGCCGGTGACGAAGATGATCATGGAGCCCCGAAGATGGAGATCAAAGGAGCTATATGATATTGGCCATATCATGTCACTACTATATAATTGCATGTGATGTTTATTATGTTTATGCATCTTGTTTACTTAGAACGACGGTAGTAAATAAGATGATCCCTTATAATAAATTCAAGAAAGTGTTCCCCCCTAACTGTGCGCCGTTGCTAAAGTTCGTCGTTTCGAAGCACCACATGATGATCAGATGTGATAGATTCTTACGTTCACATACAACGGGTGTAAGACAGTTTTACACATGCAAAAACACTTAGGGTTAACTTGACGAGCCTAGCATGTACAGACATGGCCTCGGAACACAGAGACCGAAAGGTCGAACATGAGTCGTATGGAAGATACGATCAACATGGAGATGTTCACCGATGATGACTAGTCCGTCTCACGTGATGATCGGACACGGCCTAGTCGACTCGGATCATGTAACACTTAGATGACTAGAGGGATGTCAAATCTGAGTGGGAGTTCATTAAATAATTTGATTAGATGAACTTAATTATCATGAACTTAGTCTAAAATCTTTGCAATAAAATATGTCTTGTAGATCAAATGGCCAACGCTCATGTCAACATGAACTTCAACGCGTTCCTAGAGAAAACCAAGCTGAAAGATGATGGCAGCAACTATTCAGACTGGGTCCGGAACCTGAGGATCATCCTCATAGCTGCCAAGAAAGCATATGTCCTAGAAGGACCGCTAGGTGAAGCACCCATCCCAGAGAACCAAGACGTTATGAACGCTTGGCAGTCACGTGCTGATGATTACTCCCTCGTTCAGTGTGGCATGCTTTATAGCTTAGAACAGGGGCTCCAAAAGTGTTTTGAGCAACATGGAGCATATGAGATGTTCGAGGAGTTGAAAATGGTCTTCCAAGCTCATGCCCGGGTCAAGAGATATGTTGTCTCCGACAAGTTCTATAGTTGTAAGATGGAGGAAAATAGTTATGTCAGTGAGCACATACTCAAAATGTCTGGGTTGCACAACCACCTGTCCCAGCTGGACATTAACCTCCCAGACGAGGCGGTCATTGACAGAATCCTTCAGTCGCTCCCACCGAGCTACAAGAGCTTTGTGATGATCTACAATATGCAGGGGATGGTGAAAACTATTCCTGAAGTATTTTCAATGCTGAAGTCGGCAGAGGTAGAAATCAAGAAAGAACATCAAGTGTTGATGGTCAATAAAACCACCAAGTTCAAGAAGGGCAAGGGTAAGAAGAACTTCAAGAAGGAAGGCAAAGAGGTTGCCGCGCCCGGTAAGCCAGTTACCGGGAAAAAGTCAAGGAATGGACCCAAGCCTGAGACTGAGTGCTTTTATTGCAAAGGGAAGGGTCACTGGAAGTGGAACTGCCCCAAATACTTAGCGGACAAGAAGGCCGGCAACACTAAAGGTATATGTGATATACATGTAATTGATGTGTACCTTACCAGTACTCGTAGTAACTCCTGGGTATTTGATACCGGTGTCGTTGCTCGTATTTGTAACTCACAGCAGGAGCTGCGGAATAAGCGGAGACTGGCGAAGGACGAGGTGACGATGCGCGTCGGGAATGGTTCCAAGGTCGATGTGATCGCCGTCGGCACGCTACCTCTACATTTACCTACGGGATTAGTTTTAAACCTCAATAATTGTTATTTAGTGCCAAGTTTGAGCATGAACATTGTATCTGGATCTCGTTTAATGCGAGATGGCTACTCATTTAAATCCGAGAATAATGGTTGTTCTATTTATATGAGAGATATGTTTTATGGTCATGCCCCGATGGTCAATGGTTTATTCTTAATGAATCTCGAACGTAATGTTACACATATTCATAGTGTGAATACCAAAAGATGTAAAGTTGATAACGATAGTCCCACATACTTGTGGCACTGCCGCCTTGGTCACATTGGTGTCAAGCGCATGAAGAAGCTCCATGCTGATGGACTTTTAGAGTCTCTCGATTATGAATCATTTGACACATGCGAACCATGCCTCATGGGCAAAATGACCAAGACTCCGTTCTCCGGAACAATGGAGCGAGCAACCAACTTATTGGAAATCATACATACTGATGTGTGTGGTCCAATGAGCGTTGAGGCTCGCGGAGGATATCGTTATGTTCTCACTCTCACTGATGACTTAAGTAGATATGGGTATGTCTACTTGATGAAACACAAGTCTGAGACCTTTGAAAAGTTCAAGGAATTTCAGAATGAAGTAGAGAATCAACGTGACCGAAAAATAAAGTTCTTATGATCAGATCGTGGAGGAGAATATTGAAGTCACGAATTTGGTACGCACTTAAGAAAATGTGGAATCGTTTCACAACTCACGCCGCCTGGAACACCTCAGCGTAAAGGTGTGTCCGAACGTCGTAATCGCACTCTATTGGATATGGTGCGATCTATGATGTCTCTTACCGATTTACCGCTATCATTTTGGGGATACGCTCTAGAGACAGCTACATTCACTTTAAATAGGGCTCCGTCTAAATCCGTTGAGACGACACCGTATGAATTATGGTTTGGGAAGAAGCCTAAGCTGTCGTTTCTAAAAGTTTGGGGATGCGATGCTTATGTCAAGAAACTTCAACCTGAAAAGCTCGAACCCAAGTCGGAAAAATGCGTCTTCATAGGATACCCTAAGGAAACCATTGGGTATACCTTCTACTTAAGATCCGAGGCAAGATCTTTGTTGCCAAGAACGGATCCTTTCTGGAAAAAGAGTTTCTCTCGAAAGAAGTAAGTGGGAGGAAAGTAGAACTCGATGAAGTACTACCTCTTGAACCGGAAAGTAGTGCAGCTCAGGAAAATGTTCCTGTGGTGCCTACACCGACTGGAGAGGAAATTAATGATGATGATCAAGGTACTTCGGATCAAGTTGCTACTGAACTTCGTAGGTCCACAAGGACACGTTCCACACCAGAGTGGTATGGCAACCCTGTCCTGGAAATCATGTTGTTAGACAACGGTGAACCTTCGAACTATGAAGAAGCGATGGCGGGCCCAGATTCCAACAAATGGCTTGAAGCCATGCAATCCGAGATAGAATCCATGTATGAAAACAAAGTATGGACTTTGACAGACTTGCCCGATGATCGGCGAGCGATAGAAAACAAATGGATCTTTAAGAAGAAGACGGACGCGGATGGTAATGTTACCATCTATAAAGCTCGACTTGTCGCTAAGGGTTATCGGCAAGTTCAAGGGGTTGACTACAATGAGACTTTCTCTCCCGTAGCGAAGCTGAAGTCCGTCCGAATCATGTTAGCAATTGCCGCATACTATGATTATGAGATATGGCAGATGGACGTCAAAACGGCATTCCTTAACGGCTATCTTAAGGAAGAACTGTATATGATGCAGCCGGAGGGTTTTGTCGATCCTAAGAATGCTAACAAGGTATGCAAGCTCCAGCGATCCATTTATGGGCTGGTGCAAGCATCTCGGAGTTGGAACATTCGCTTTGATGAAATGATCAAAGCGTTTGGGTTTATGCAGACTTATGGAGAAGCCTGCGTTTACAAGAAAGTGAGTGGGAGCTCTGTAGCATTTCTCATATTATATGTAGATGACATACTTTTGATGGGAAATGATATAGAACTTTTGGACAGCATTAAGGCCTACTTGAATAAGTGTTTTTCAATGAAGGACCTTGGAGAAGCTGCTTACATATTAGGCATCAAGATCTATAGGGATAGATCGAGACGCCTCATAGGTCTTTCACAAAGCACATACCTTGATAAGATATTGAAGAAGTTCAAAATGGATCAGTCCAAGAAAGGGTTCTTGCCTGTATTGCAAGGTGTGAGATTGAGCTCGGCTCAATGCCCGACCACGGCAAAAGATAAAGAAGAGATGAGTGTCATCCCCTATGCCTCAACCATAGGATCTATTATGTATGCCATGCTGTGTACCAGACCTGATGTAAACCTTGCCGTAAGTTTGGTAGGAAGGTACCAAAGTAATCCCGGCAAGGAACATTGGACAGCGGTCAAGAATATCCTGAAGTACCTGAAAAGGACAAAGGACATGTTTCTCGTTTATGGAGGTGACGAAGAGCTTGTTGTAAAGGGTTACGTCGACGCTAGCTTCAACACAGATCTGGATGACTCTAAGTCACAAACCGGATACGTGTATATGTTGAATCATGGAGCAGTAAGCTGGTGCAGTTGCAAGCAGAGCGTCGTGGCGGGATCTACATGTGAAGCAGAGTACATGGCAACCTCGGAGGCAGCACATGAAGCAATATGGATGAAGGAGTTCATCACCGACCTAGGAGTCATACCCAATGCATCGGGGCCAATCACTCTCTTCTGTGAAAACACTGGAGCTATTGCCCTTGCCAAGGAGCCCAGGTTTCACAAGAAGACCAGGCACATCAAGCGTCATTTCAACTCCATCCGTGAAAATGTTCAAGATGGAGACATAGATATTTGCAAAGTACATACGGATATGAATGTCGCAGATCCGTTGACTAAACCTCTTCCGCGAGCAAAACATGATCACCACCAGAACTCTATGGGTGTTCGATTCATCACAATGTAACTAGATTATTGACTCTACTTCAAGTGGGAGACTGTTGGAAATATGCCCTAGAGGCAATAATAAAAGGATTATTATTATATTTCCTTGTTCATGATAATTGTCTTTTATTCGTGATATAATTGTATTATCCGGAAATCGTAATACACGTGTGAATACATAGACCACAATATGTCCCTAGTGAGCCTCTAGTTGACTAGCTCATTGATCAACAGATAGTCATGGTTTCCTGACTATGGACACTGGATGTCATTGATAACGGGATCACATCATTTGGAGAATGATGTGATGGACAAGACCCAATCCTAAGCATAGCACAAAGATCGTGTAGTTCGTTTGCTAGAGCTTTTCCAATGTCAAGTATCTTTTCCTTAGACCATGAGATCGTGTAACTCCCGGATACCGTAGAAGTGATTTGGGTGTACCAAACGTCACAACGTAACTGGGTGACTATAAAGGTGCACTACAGGTATCTCTGAAAGTGTCTGTTGGGTTGACACGGATCAAGACTAGGATTTGTCACTCCGTATGACGGCGAGGTATTTCTGGGCCCACTCGGTAATGCATCATCATAATGAGCTCAAAGTGACCAAGTGTCTGGTCACGGGATCATGCATTGCGGTACGAGTAAAGTGACTTGCCGGTAACGAGATTGAACGAGGTATTGGGATACCAACGATCGAATCTCGGGCAAGTAACATACCGATTGACAAAGGGAATTGTATATGGGGTTGCTTAAATCCTTGACATCGTGGTTCATCCGATGAGATCATCGAGGAGCATGTGGGAGCCAACATGGGTATCCAGATCCCGCTGTTGGTTATTGACCGGAGAGCCGTCTCGGTCATGTCTACATGTCTCCCGAACCCGTAAGGTCTACACACTTAAGGTTCGGTGACGCTAGGGTTGTCTGAATATGAGTATGCAGCAAACCGAAAGTTGTTCGGAGTCCCGGATGAGATCCCAGAGGTCACAAGGAATTCCGGAATGGTCCGGAGGTAAAGAGTTATATATGAGAAGTCGAGTTTCGGCCATCGGGAAAGTTTCGGGGGTCACCGGTATTGTACCGGGACCACCGGAAGGGTCCCGGGGGTCCACCGGGTGGGGCCACCCATCCCGGAGGGCCCCATGGGCTGAAGTGGGAGGGGAACCAGCCCCTGGTGGGCTGGTGCGCCCCCCCTGGGCCCCCCTTCACGCCTAGGGTTGGGAACCCTAGGGGAGGGGGTGCCTCCACATGCCTTGGGGGGCACTCCACCCCCCTTGGCCGCCGCCCCCCTAGGAGATCCCATCTCCTAGGGCCGGCGCACCCCCCTAGGCTCCCTATATAAAGAGGGGGGGTTGGAGGGCAGCCGCACCCTGACATCTGGCGCCTCCCTCCCCCCTTGCTACACCTCCTCCTCCCGTAGTCGCTTGGCGAAGCCCTGCCGGAACCCTGCTGCATCCACCACCATGCCGTCGTGCTGCTGGATCTTCATCAACCTCTCCTTCCCCATTGCTAGATCAAGAAGGAGGAGACGTCACGCTGACCGTACGTGTGTTGAACGCGGAGGTGCCGTCCGTTCGGCGCTAGGATCTCCGGTGATTTGGATCACGACGAGTACGACTCCCTCAACCCCGTTCTCTTGAACGCTTCCGCTCGCGATCTACAAGGGTATGTAGATGCACTCCCCTATCTCATTGCTAGATGAACTCATAGATTGATCTTGGTGAACGTAGGAATTTTTTTATTTTATGCAACGTTCCCCAACAATTGCTACCTCTTGAGCACTGCGTTGGATTTCCCCAAAGAGGAGAGGATGATGCAGTAAAGTAGCGTAAGTATTTCCCTCAGTTTTTGAGAACCAAGGTATCAATCCAGTAGGAGGTCACACACAAGTCCCTTGTACCTACACAAAACAATAGCTACTCGCAACCAACGCGATTAGGGGTTGTCAATCCCTTCACGGTCACTTACAAGGGTGAGATCTGATAGAGATGATAAATAATATTTTTGGTATTTTTGATATAGAGATGCAAAGTAAAAAGTAAAAGGCAAAGTAAAAATAAAGCAAGTAAATAAAGTAATGGAGATTGATATGATGAGAATAGACCCGGGGGCCATAGGTTTCGCTAGTGGCTTCTCTCAAGAGCATAAGTATTCTACGATGGGTGAACAAATTACTGTTGAGCAATTGATAGAAAAGCGAATAATTATGAGATTACCTAGGTATGATCATGTATATAGGCATCACGTCCAAGACAAGTAGATCGAAATGATTCTGCATCTACTACTATTACTCCACTCATCGACCGCTATCCAGCATGCATCTAGAGTATTAAGTAAAACAGAGTAACGCCTTAAGCAAGATGACATGATGTAGAGGGATAAATTCATGCAATATGATAAAAACCCCATCTTGTTATCCTCGATGGCAACAATACAATACCTGCCTTGCAACCCTTTCTGTCACTGGGTAAGGACGCCGCAAGATTGAACCCAAAGCTAAACACTTCTCCCATTGCAAGAACTACCAATCTAGTTGGCCAAACCAAATAGATAATTCGAAGAGACTTGTAAAGATAACTCAATCATACATAAAAGAATTCAGAGAAGAATCAAATATTGTTCATAGATAAGCTGGATCATAAACCCACAATTCATCGGTCTCAACAAACACACCGCAAAAAGAAGATTACATCGAATAGATCTCCACAAGAGAGGGGGAGAACATTGTATTGAGATCCAAAAAGAGAGAAGAAGCCATCTAGCTAATAACTGTGGACCCGAAGGTCTGAAGTAAACTACTCACACTTCATCGGAGACGCTATGGTGTTGATGTAGAAGCCCTCCATGGTAGATGCCCTCTCCGGCGGAGCTCCGGAACAGGCCCCAAGATGGGATCTCGCGGATACATAAGGTTGCGGTGGTGGAATTAGGTTTTTGGCTCCTGTTCTGATCTGACGGAGGTACGTAGGTATATATAGGAGGAAGGAGTATGTCGATGGAGCAACAGGGGGCCCACGAGGCAGGGGGCGCGCCCAGGGGGGCGCGCCCTCCACCCTCGTGACCGCCTCTGGCACTTCTTGGAGTAGGGTCCAAGTCTCCTGGATCACATTCGGTGAGGAAATCACGTTCCCAAAGGTTTTATTCCGTTTGGACTCCATTTGATATTCCGTTTCTTCGAAATACTGAAATAGGCAAAAAACAGCAATTCTGGGTTGGGCCTCCGGTTAATAGGTTAGTCCCAAAAATAATATAAAAGTGGAAAATAAAGCCCAATATAGTCCAAAACAGTAGACAAAGTAGCATGGAGTAATCAAAAATTATAGATACATTGGAGACGTATGAAGCATCCCCAAGCTTAATTCCTTCTCATCCTCGAGTAGGTAAATGATAAAAAAGAATTTTTGATGCGGAGTGATACTTTGGCATAATTTCAATGTAAATCTTCTTGATTGTGATATGAATATTCAGATCTGAAAGATTCAAGACAAAAGTTCATATTGGCACAAAAATAATAATACTTCAAGCATACTAATCAAAGCAATCATGTCTTCTCAAAATAACATGGTAAAAGAAAGTTCATCACTACAAAATCATATAGTTAGGCTATGCTTCATTTTCGTCACACAAAGATGTTCCCAACTTCTATACCCCCGATGACAAGCCAAGCAATTGTTTCATACTTAAATAATCTCAAACTTTTTCAACCTTCACGCAATACATGAGCGTGAGCCATGGATATAGCACTATGGGTGGAATAGAATATGATGATGGGGATTGTGCGGAGAAGACAAAAAAGGAGAAAGTCTCACATTGACGAGGATAATCAACGGGCTATGGAGATGCCCATCAATTAATGTCAACATGAGGAGTAGGGATTGCCATGCAACGGATGCACTAGAGCTATGAATGCTCAACAAAAGAAAACTAGTGGGTGTGCATCCAACTTGCTTGCTCATGAAGACCTAGGGCATTTGAGGAAGCCCATCATAGGAATATACAAGCCAAGTTCTATAATGAAAGATTCCCACTAGTATAAAAACACAACAACTTATGAGACTCACTACATGAGAAACAAGGTGCTACTTTGAAGCACAATATATGAGACTCACTACATGAAGAACAAGGTGCTACTTTGAAGCACAAGTGTGGAAAAAGAGATAGTAGCATTACCCTTTTTTCTTTTCTTTTTTTTCTTTTTTTGGGCCTTTTTTTTGGGCCTTTCTTATTTTTTTTCTTTTTTTCTTTTGGGCAATGCTATAATGATGATGATCATCACACTTCTATTGATTACAACATAAGGATTACAACTCGAAACTTAGAACAAGATATTGTTGGAAATATGCCCTAGAGGCAATAATAAAAGTGTTATTATTATATTTCTTTGTTCATGATAATAGTCTTTTATTCATGCTATAACGGTATTATCCGGAAATCGTAATACACGTGTGAATACATAGACCACAATATGTCCCTAGTGAGCCTCTAGTTGACTAGCTCGTTGTGATCAACAGATAGTCATGGTTTCCTGGCTATGGACATTGGATGTCGTTGATAACGGGATCACATCATTAGGAGAATGATGTGATGGACAAGACCCAATCCTAAGCCTAGCACAAAGATCGTGTAGTTCGTATGCTAAAGCTTTTCTAATGTCAAGTATATTTTCCTTAGACCATGAGATTGTGCAACTCCCGGATACCGTAGGAATGCTTTGGGTGTACCAAACGTCACAACGTAACTGGGTGGCTATAAAGGTGCATTACAGGTATCTCCGAAAGTATCTGTTGGGTTGGCACGAATCGAGATTGGGATTTGTCACTCCGTGTAAACGGAGAGGTATCTCTGGGCCCACTCGGTAGGACATCATCATATGCGCAATGTGACCAAGGAGTTGATCACGGGATGATGTATTACGGAACGAGTAAAGTGACTTGCCGGTAACGAGATTGAACAAGGTATTGGATACCGACGATCGAATCTCGGGCAAGTAACATACCGATAGACAAAGGGAATTGTATACGGGATCGATTGAGTCCTTGACATCGTGGTTCATCCGATGAGATCATCGTGGAACATGTGGGATCCAACATGGGTATCCAGATCCCGCTGTTGGTTATTGACCGGAGAACGTCTCGGTCATGTCTGCATGTCTCCCGAACCCGTAGGGTCTACACACTTAAGGTTCGATGACGCTAGGGTTATAAAGGAAGCTTGTATGTGGTTACCGAATGTTGTTCGGAGTCCCGGATGAGATCCCGGACGTCACGAGGAGTTCTGGAATGGTCCGGAGGTAAAGATTTATATATAGGAAGTCCTGTTTCGGCCATCGGGACAAGTTTCGGGGTCATCGGTATTGTACCGGGACCACCGGAAGGGTCCCGGGGGCCCACCGGGTGGGGCCACCTGCCCCTGGGGGCCACATGGGCTGTAGGGGGTGCGCCTTGGCCTACATGGTCCAAGGGCACCAGCCCCTAGAGGCCCATGCGCCAAGATAAAGGAAAAAGGGGAGAGTCCTAAAGGGGGAAGGCACCTCCGAGGTGCCTTGGGGAGGATGGACTCCTCCCCCCTCCTTAGCCGCACCCCTTTCTTGGAGTAGGGGGCAAGGCTGCGCCTCCCCCTTCTCCCCTGCCACTATATATAGTGGAGGGGAGGGAGGGCATCCATACCTGAGCCCTTGGCGCCTCCCTCCCTCCCGTGACACCTCCTCCTCTCCCGTAGGTGCTTGGCGAAGCCCTGCAGGATTGCCACGCTCCTCCACCACCACCACGCTGTTGTGCTGCTGTTGGATGGAGTCTTCCTCAACCTCTCCCTCTCTCCTTGCTGGATCAAGGCGTGGGAGACGTCACCGGGCTGTACATGTGTTGAACGCGGAGGTGTTGTCCGTTCGGCACTAGATCATCGGTGATCTGAATCACGACGAGTACGACTCCATCAACCCCGTTCACTTGAACGCTTCCGCTTAGCGATCTACAAGGGTATGTAGATGCACTCTCCTTTCTACTCGTTGCTGGTCTCTCCATAGATAGATCTTGGTGTTACGTAGGAAATTTTTTTGAATTTCTGCTACGTTCCCCAACAGTGGCATCATGAGCCAGGTTTATTGCGTAGATTCTTTGCACGAGTAGAACACAAAGTAGTTGTGGGCGTTGATGTTGTTCAATATGCTTACCGTTACTAGTCCAATCTTGTTTCGACGGTATTGTGGGATGAAGCGGCTCGGACCGACCTTACACGTACTCTTACGTGAGACAGGTTCCACCGATTGACATGCACTTGGTGCATAAGGTGGCTAGCGGGTGCCAGTCTCTCCCACTTTAGTCGGAACGGATTCGATGAAAAGGGTCCTTATGAAGGGTAAATAGCAATTGGCATATCACGTTGTGGTGTTGCGTAGGTAAGAAACGTTCTTGCTAGAAACCCATAGCAGCCACGTAAAACATGCAACAACAATTAGAGGACGTCTAACTTGTTTTTGCAGGGTATGCTATGTGATGTGATATGGCCAAAAGGATGTGATGAATGATATATGTGATGTATGAGATTGATCATGTTCTTGTAATAGGATTCACGACTTGCATGTCGATGAGTATGACAACCGGCAGGAGCCATAGGAGTTGTCTTTATTTATTGTATGACCTGCGTGTCATTGAAGAACGCCATGTAAACTACTTTACTTTATTGCTAAACGCGTTAGTCATAGAAGTAGAAGTAGTCGTTGGCGTGACAACTTCATGAAGACACGATGATGGAGATCATGATGATGGAGATCATGGTGTCATGCCGGTGACAAGATGATCATGGAGCCCCGAAGATGAAGATCAAAGGAGCTATATGATATTGGCCATATCATGTCACTACTCTATTTGATTGCATGTGATGTTTATCATGTTTATGCATCTTGTTTACTTAGGACGACGGTAGTAAATAAGATGATCCCTTACAAAATTTCAAGAAGTGTTCTCCCCTAACTGTGCACCGTTGCTACAGTTTGTCGCTTCTAAGCACCACGTGATGATCGGGTGTGATGGATTCTTACGTTCACATACAACGGGTGTAAGACAGTTTTACACAGCGAAAACACTTAGGGTTAACTTGACGAGCCTAGCATGTGCAGACATGGCCTCGGAACACGGAGACCGAAAGGTCGAGCATGAGTCGTATAGTAGATACGATCAACATGAAGATGTTCACCGATGATGACTAGTCCGTCTCACGTGATGATCGGACACGGCCTAGTTGACTCGGATCATGTGATCACTTAGATGACCAGAGGGATGTCTATCTAAGTGGGAGTTCATAAGATGAGCTTAATTATCCTGAACATAGTCAAAAGACCTTTTGCAAATTATGTCGTAGCTCGCGCTATAGTTCTACTGTTTAGATATGTTCCTAGAGAAAATTATAGTTGAAAGTTGATAGTAGCGATTATGCGATCAGTAGAAAGCTTATGTCCTTAATGCACCGCTCAGTGTGCTGAACCCCAAACGTCGTTTGTGGATGTTGTGAACATCGGACATACACGTCTTGATAACTACGTGATAGTTCAGTTAAACGGTTTAGAGTTGAGGCACGAAAGACGTTTTCGAAACATCGCGAAACATATGAGATGCTTCGAGGGCTGAAATTGGGATTTCAGGCTCGTGCCCATGTCAAGAGGTATGAGACCTCCGACAATTTTCTTAGCCTGCAAACTAAGGGAGAAAAGCTCAATCGTTGAGCTTGTGCTCAGATTGTCTGAGTGCAACAATCACTTGAATCGAGTGGGAGTTGATCTTCCAGATGAGATAGTGATGTTTCCCCAAAGTCATTGCCACCGAGCTGCTAGAGCTTCGTGATGAACTATAACATATCAGGGATAAATAAGATGATCCTTGAGGTATTCACGATGTTTGACACCGCGAAAGTAGAAATCAAGAAGGAGCATCAATTGTTGATGGTTGGTGAAACCACTAGTTTCAAGAAGGGCAAGGGCAAGAAGGGATACTTCATGAAACGGCAAATCAGCTGCTGCTCCAGTGAAGAAACCCAAGGTTGAACCCAAACCCGAGACTAAGTGCTTCTGTAATAAGGGGAACAGTCACTAGAGCAGAATTACCCTAGATACTTGGTAGATGAGAAGGCTGGCAAAGTCGATAGAAGTATATTGGATATACATTATGTTAATGTGTACTTTACTAGTACTCCTAGTAGCACCAGGGTATAAGATACCGGTTCGGTTGCTAAGTGTTAGTAACTCGAAATAAAAGGCTACGGAATAAACGGAGACTAGCTAAAGGAGAGCTGACGATATATGTTGGAAGTGTTTCCAAGGTTGATATGATCAAGCATCGCACGCTCCCTCTACCACCGAGATTGGTGTTTGCGTTGAGCATAGACATGATTGGATTATGTCTATCGCAATACGGTTATTCATTTAAGGAGAATAATGGTTACTCTGTTTATTTGAATAATACCTTCAATGGTCTTACACCTAAAATGAATGGTTTATTGAATCTCGATCGTAGTGATACACATTTTCATGCCAAAAGATATAAGATAGTAATGATAGTACCACTTACTTGTGGCACTGCCATGTAAGTCATAATGGTATAAAACGCATGAAGAAGCTCCATGTTGATGGATCTTTGGACTCACTCGTTTTTGAAAAGTTTGAGACATGCGAACCATGTCTATTGGTGTATATGCATGAAGAAACTCCATGCAAATGGATAGTTTGGACTCACTTGATTTTGAATCACTTGAGATATGCAAATCATACCACATGGGCAAGATGACTGAAAAGCCTCGTTTTCAGTAAGATGGAACAAGATAGCAACTTATTGGAAGTAACACATTTTGATGTGTGCAGTCCAATGAGTGCTGAGGCATGCAGTGAATATCGTTATGTTCTTACTTCACAGATGATTCGAGTAGATGTTGAGAATATTTACTTGATGAAACACAAGTCTGAATTATTGAATGGTTCAAGTAATTTCAGAGTGAAGTAGAAGATCATTGTGACAAGAGGATAAAATTTCTATGATATGATCATAGAGATGAATATCTGAGTTACGAGTTTTGGCACACAATTAAGACATTGTGGAAATTGTTTCGCAATTAATACCGCCTGGAACACCATAATGTGATGGTGTGTCCGAACATCATAGTTGCACCCTATTGGATATGGTGCGTACCATGATGTCTCTTATCGAATTACCACTATTGTTCATGGGTTAGGCATTAGAGACAACCACATTCACTTTAAATAGGGCACCACGTAATTCCGATGAGATGACACCGTATGAATTATGGTTTAGAGAAACCTAAGTTGTCGTTTCTTAAAAGTTTGGGGCTGCGATGCTTATATGAAAAAGTTTCAGGTTGATAAGCTCGAACCCAAAGCGGATAAAATGCATCTTCATAGGAAACCCAAAACAGTTGGGTATACCTCCTAATTCAGATCCGAAAGCAATATGGATTGTTTCTAGAATCGGGTCCTTTCTCGAGGAAAAGTTTCTCTCGAAAGAATTGAGTGGGAGGATGGTGGAGACTTGATGAGGTTATTGAACCGTCTCTTCAACTAGTGTGTGGCAGGGCACAGGAAGTTGTTCCTGTGGCACCTACACCAATTGAAGTGGAAGCTTATGATATTGATCATGAAACTTCGGATCAAGTCACTACCAAACCTCGTGGGATGACAAGGATGCGTACTACTTCAGAATGGTACGTAATCCTATCTTGGAAGTCATGTTGCTGGACAACAATGAACCTACGAGCTATGGAGAAGCGATGGTGGGCCCGGATTCTGATAAATGGCTCGAGGCCATAAAATCCGAGAACGGATCCATGGACTTTGGTGGACTTGCCTGATGATCGGCAAGCCATTAAGATAAATGGATCTTTAAGAAGAAGACGGTCGTGGATGGTAATGTCACCGTCCATGAAGCTCGACTTGTGGCGAAAAGTTTTTCACAAGTTCAAAGAGTTGACTACGATGAGATTTTTCTCATTCGTAGCGATGCTTAAAGTCCGTCGGAATCATGTTAGCATTAGCTGTATTTATGAAATCTGGCAGATGGATATCAAAACGAGTTTCCTTACCAGTTTTCGTGAGGAAAGGTTGTATGTAATACAATCAGAAAGTTTTTGTCGATCCTAAGGATGCTAAAAGGTATGCTAGCTCCAGCGATCCTTCTAAGGACTGGAGTGAGCATCTCGGAGTTGGAATGTATGCTTTGATGATGATCAAAGATTTTGGGTTTGTACAAAGTTTATGAGAAACTTGTATTTCCAAAGAAGTGAGTGGGAGCACTATAGAATTTCTGATGAGTATATGTTGTTGACATATTAATGATCAGAAATGACGTAGAATTTCTGGAAAGCATATAGGGTTATTTTGAAAGTGTTTTTCAATGGAAAGCCTGGATTAAGCTACTTGAACATTGAGCATCAAGATCTATAAGGATAGATCAAAATGCTTCATAATACTTTCAAATGAGCACATACCTTGACATGATCTTGAAGGTGTTCAAGATGGACCAGTCAAAGAAGGAGTTCTTGCCTGAGTTGTAAGGTACGAAGTTAAGACTTAAAGCTCGACCACGGCAGAATAGAGAGAAAGGACGAAGGTCGTCCCATATGCTTAAGACGTAGGCTCTTCAGTATGCTATGCTGTGTACCGCACCTGAAGTGTGCCTTGCCATGAGTCAGTCAAGGGGTACAAGAGTGATCCATGAATGGATCACAGGACAGCGGTCAAAGTTATCCTTAGTAACTAGTGGACTAAGGAATTTTCTCGATTATGGAGGTGGTAAAAGAGTTCGTCGTAAAGGTTACGACGATGCAAGCTTGACACCTATCCGGATAGCTCTGAGTAGAGAGACCAGATACATATAATGGAGCAATAATTTAGAATAGCTCCAAGTAGAACAGTTGTTTGGAATAGCTCCAAATAGAGCGTGGTAGCTGCATCTAGGAGATGACATAGAGATTTGTAAAGCACACACGGATCTGAAAGGTTCAGACCCGTTGACTAAAACCTCTCTCACAAGCAACATGATCAAACATAAAACTCATTGAGTGTTAATCACATAGTGATGTGAACTAGACTACTGACTCTAGTAAACTCTTGGGTATTAGTCACATGGTGATGTGACCTGTCAGTGTTAATCACATGGTGATGTGAACTAGATTATTGACTCTAGTGCAAGTGGGAGACTGTTGGAAATATGCCCTAGAGGCAATAAAAAAAGTGTTATTATTATATTTCTTTGTTCATGATAATAGTCTTTTATTCATGCTATAACGGTATTATCCGGAAATCGTAATACACGTGTGAATACATAGACCACAATATGTCCCTAGTGAGCCTCTAGTTGACTAGCTCGTTGTGATCAACAGATAGTCATGGTTTCCTGGCTATGGACATTGGATGTCATTGATAACGGGATCACATCATTAGGAGAATGATGTGATGGACAAGACCCAATCCTAAGCCTAGCACAAAGATCATGTAGTTCGTATGCTAAAGCTTTTCTAATGTCAAGTATCTTTTCCTTAGACCATGAGATTGTGCAACTCCCGGATACCGTAGGAATGCTTTGGGTGTACCAAACATCACAACGTAACTGGGTGGCTATAAAGGTGCATTACAGGTATCTCCGAAAGTATCTGTTGGGTTGGCACGAATCGAGATTGGGATTTGTCACTCCGTGTAAACGGAGAGGTATCTCTGGGCCCACTCGGTAGGACATCATCATATGCGCAATGTGACCAAGGAGTTAATCACGGGATGATGTATTACGGAACGAGTAAAGTGACTTGCCGGTAACGAGATTGAACAAGGTATTGGATACCGACGATCGAATCTCGGGCAAGTAACATACCGATAGACAAAGGGAATTGTATACGGGATCGATTGAGTCCTTCACATCATGGTTCATCCGATGAGATCATCGTGGAACATGTGGGATCCAACATGGGTATCCAGATCCCGCTGTTGGTTATTGACCGGAGAACGTCTCGGTCATGTCTGCATGTCTCCCGAACCCATAGGGTCTACACACTTAAGGTTCGATGACGCTAGGGTTATAAAGGAAGCTTGTATGTGGTTACCGAATGTTGTTCGGAGTCCCGGATGAGATCCCAGACGTCACGAGGAGTTCCAGAATGGTCCGGAGGTAAAGATTTATATATAGGAAGTCCTGTTTCGGCCATCGGGACAAGTTTCGGGGTCATCGGTATTGTACCGGGACCACCGGAAGGGTCCCGGGGGCCCACCGGGTGGGGCCACCTGCCCCGGGGGGCCACATGGGCTGTAGGGGGTGCGCCTTGGCCTACATGGGCCAAGGGCACCAGCCCCTAGAGGCCCATGCGCCAAGATAAAGGAAAAAGGGGAGAGTCCTAAAGGGGGAAGGCACCTCCGAGGTGCCTTGGGGAGGATGGACTCCTCCCCCCTCCTTAGCCGCACCCCTTTCTTGGAGTAGGGGGCAAGGCTGCGCCTCCCCCTTCTCCCTGCCCCTATATATAGTGGAGGGGAGGGAGGGCATCCATACCTTAGCCCTTGGCGCCTCCCTCCCTCCCGTGACACCTCCTCCTCTCCCGTAGGTGCTTGGCGAAGCCCTGCAGGATTGCCACGCTCCTCCACCACCACCACGCTGTTGTGCTGCTGTTGGATGGAGTCTTCCTCAACCTCTCCCTCTCTCCTTGCTGGATCAAGGCGTGGGAGACGTCACCGGGCTGTACGTGTGTTGAACGCGGAGGTGTTGTCCGTTCGGCACTAGATCATCGGTGATCTGAATCATGACGAGTACGACTCCATCAACCCCGTTCACTTGAACGCTTCCGCTTAGCGATCTACAAGGGTATGTAGATGCACTCTCCTTTCTACTCGTTGCTGGTCTCTCCATAGATAGATCTTGGTGTTACGTAGGAAATTTTTTTGAATTTCTGCTACGTTCCCCAACAGATATGACTCTATATGAATGCCTCTGGCGGTGTACCAGGATGGTGCAATGAATCAAGAGTGACATGTATAAAAAATAATGCAATGGTGGCCTTGCCACAAATACGATGTCAACTACATGATCATGCAATGGCAATATGACAAAAGTAATGTATGTCATGATGATGATGGTGGAAGTTGCATGGCAATATATCTCGGAATGGCTATGGAAATGCCATAATAGGTAGGTGTGGTGGCTGTTTTGAGGAAGATATAAGGAGGTTTATGTGTGATAGAGCGTATCGTATCATGGGGTTTGGATGCACCGGCGAAGTTTGCGCCAACTCTCAAGGTGAGAAAGGGCAATGCACGGTACCGAAGAGGCTAGCAAAGGCGGAAAGGTGAGAGTGCGTATAATCCATGGACTCAACATTAGTCAAAAGAACTCATATACTTATTGCAAAGATTTATAAGTCATCAAAAATCAAGTACTACGCGCATGCTCCTAGGAGGATAGATTGGTAGGAAAAGACCATCGCTCGTCCCCGACCGCCACTCATAAGGATGCACAAGCCAGGTACACTTCATGTTTCAAATTTGTTACACAACTTTAACCATACGTGCATGCTACGGGACTTGCAAAATTCAACACTAGCATTTCTCAAATTCATAATCACCCAACTAGCATGACTTTGATATTA
This sequence comes from Triticum aestivum, assembly GCF_018294505.1. Classification (NCBI taxonomy): domain Eukaryota; kingdom Viridiplantae; phylum Streptophyta; class Magnoliopsida; order Poales; family Poaceae; genus Triticum; species Triticum aestivum. The sequence goes on along the minus strand of NC_057795.1, from coordinate 598,443,167 downwards.
TCACCTCCATATCTCAAAACAATTATCAAGCATCAAACTTATCTTAGTATTCAATTCACTCAAAAGAAAGTTTCACGTATCTTGAATACCAAGTATATTAACATTAAGCAATTTACCATGCTATTAACGACTCTCAAAATAATCTAAGTGAAGCATGAGAGATCAATAGTTTCTTTTAAAAAATCCACCACCGTGCTCTAAAAGATCTAAGTGAAGCACTAGAGCAAAAATTATTACTCTCAAAAGATATAAGTGAAGCACAATGAGCAAAACTATCAAGCTCAAGAGATATAAGTGAAGCACAATGAGCATTCTAGCAAATTCTAGATCATGTATGACTCTCTCAAAAGGTGTGTACAACAAGGATTATTGTGGCAAACTAACAAGCAAAGACACAAATAATAAAGACGCTCCAAGCAAAACACATATCATGTGGTGAATAAAAATATAGCTCCAAGTAAATTACCGATGGAAGTAGACGAAAGAGGGGATGCCTTCCGGGGCATCCCCAAGCTTTGACTTTTCTGTGTCCTTGGATTATCTTGGGGGTGCCATGGGCATCCCCAAGCTTAGGCTCTTGCCACTCTTTGTTCTATAACCCATCAAAATAATTCACCCAAAACTTGAAAACTTCACAACACATAACTCAATAGAAATCTCGTGAGCTCCGTTAGTGAAAGAAAACAAAAGACTACTTCAAGGTACTGTAATGAACTCATTCTTTATTTATATAGGTGTTAAACCTACTGTATTCCAACTTCCTTATGGTTTATAAACTAATTTATTATCCAGCGGTACATTGAAATAAGCAAACAACACACGAAAAACAGAATTTGTCAAAAACAGAACAGTCTGTAGCAATCTGTAACTAACGCAAACTTCTGGAACTCTAAAACTTCTACAAAAATAGGACGTACTGGAAAATTTGTTTATTGATCAGCAGAAAAAAGAATCAATGAAAAATCACGTTCCTGTGATTTATTAAATTTTTTCTCGTGAGCGCAAAGTTTCTGTTTTTCAGCAGAATCAAATCAACTATTATCATAGCTTAGGTTCTACTTGGCACAAACACTAATTAAAACATAAAACCACATATAAACAGAAAGTAGAAACAAAATTTAACACTAAACAGGAACAAAAACAAAGAACACAAAATAAAATTGGGTTGCCTCCCAACAAGCGCTATCGTTTAATGCCCCTAGCTAGGCATAAAAGCAAAGATAGATCTAAGTTTTGCCATCTTTTGTAGGCAATCCATAAGTGGCTCTCATGATAGATTCATATGGTATTTTTATTTTCTTTCTAGGGAAGTGTTCCATACTCTTTCTCAAGGGAAATTGGAATCTAATATTCCCTTCCTTCATATCAATAATCGCACGAATCGTTCTAAGGAAAGGTCTACCAAGAATAATAGGACATGAAGGATTGCAATCTATATCAAGAACGATAAAATCTACAGGCACATAATTCCTATTTTCAACAATAAGAACGTCATTAATTCTTCCCATAGGCTTTTTAATAGTGGAATCCGCAAGATGCAAGTTTGGAGAGCAATCTTCAAAGTCATGGAAAACTAGCAAATCACACAAAGTTTTGGGAATAGTGGAGACACTAGCACCCAAATCACACAAGGCATGAAACTCATAATCTTTAATTTTAATTTTGATAGTAGGATCCCACTCATAATAGAGTTTTCTAGGGATATAACTTTCAAGTCAAGTTTTTCTTCATAAGATTGCATCAAGGCATCAACAATGTGTTCGGTAAAGGCCTTATTTTGACTATAAGCATGAGGAGAATCTAGCATGAATTGCAACAAGGAAATACAACCAATCAAAGAGCAATTTTCATAATTAAATTCCTTGAGATCCAAAATATTGGGTTTAGCAACATCAAGATTTCTATTTCTTTCAATCCCACTTTCATCAATTTCATCATCAAGATCTAGAAACTCAGAATTCTTAGGATGCCTTCTAGGTAAGGGAAGATCATATTCAGTTTCATCAAGATTCATATTGAAAAACAAAGATTAATAGGGGACACATCAATAACTTTTAGATCTTCATCTTTATTTTCATAGGAATCGGAAGAACATGCTTTAAGAAAATCATCTTTGGAAGTACGCATCCTAGCGGTTCTTTCCTTGCACTCATCAATGGAAATTCGCATAGCTTTGAGAGACTCGTTGATAACATGCTTAGGAGGAATAGATCTAAGCTTTAAAGAATCAATTTCAAGAGAAATTCTATCAACGTTCCTAGCCAAATCATCAACTTTAAGCAATTTTTCTTCAAGCAAAGCATTAAAATTCTTTTGTGAATTCATAAACTCTTTAACACTACTCTCAAATTCAGAGGGCATCTTATTAAAATTTCCATAAGAGTTGTTGTAGGAATTTTCATAATTATTAGAAGGATTACTAGGATAAGGCCTAGGATTAAGATTCCCTCTATACGCGTTATTTCCAAAACTATTCCTTCCAACAAAATTCACATCCATAGATTCATTATTATTCTCAATCAAAGTAGATAAAGGCATATCATTGGGATCAAGAGAAGTATTTTTAGTAGCAAACATCTTCATAAGTTCATCCATCTTTTCACTCAAAACATTGATTTCCTCTATAGCATGCACTTTTTTACTAGAAGTTCTTTTGGTATGCCATTGAGAATAATTAGCCATAATATTGTCAAGCAATTTTGTAGCATCTCCTAACGTAATTTCCATAAACGTGCCTCCCACGGCCGAGTCTAAAAGATTTCTAGAAGCAAAATTTAATCCGGCATAAAAATTTTGTATGATCATCCATAAATTCAAACCATGAGTAGGGCAATTGCGAAGCATCAATTTCATTCTTTCCCAAGATTGGGCAACATGCTCATGATCAAGTTGTTTAAAATTCATAATATCATTCCTAAGAGTGATGATCTTAGCGGGAGGAAAATACTTAGAGATAAAAGCATCTTTGCACTTGTTCCAAGAATCAATACTATTTTTAGGCAAAGACGAAAACCAAACTTTAGCACGATCTCTAAGTGAAAACAGAAATAACTTTAATTTGACAATATTGTTATCCGTATCTTTCTTCTTTTGCATATCACACAAATCAACAAAATTATTTAGATGAGTAGCGGCATCTTCACTAGGAAGGTCGGCGAATTGATCTTTCATAACAAGATTCAGCAAAGCGGTATTGATTTCACAAGACTCATCATTATTAAGAGGAGCAATCGGAGTAGAAAGGAAATCATTATTATTGGTATTCGATAAATCACACAATTTGGTATTATCTTGCGCCATGGCAACAAGTAATCCAACACACAAGCAAAGGCAAACGAGAAAAAGGCAAAAGAGAAAGAGAGGAGGAGATTGGGAAAGAGAGGGCGAATAAAACGGCAAGGGTGAAGTGGGGGAGAGGAAAACGAGAGACAAATAATGTAATGCGAGAGATAGGGATTGTGATGGGTACTTGGTATGGTTGACTTTTGCGAAACTCCCTGGCAACGGCGCCAGAAATTCTTCTTGCTACCTCTTGAGCACTGCGTTGGATTCACCCAAAGAGGAGAGGATGATGCAGTAAAGTAGTGTAAGTATTTCCCTCGGTTTTTGAGAACCAAGGTATCAATCCAGTAGGAGGTCACGTACAAGTCCCTTGTACCTACACAAAACGATAGCTACTCGCAACCAACGTGATTAGGGGTTGTCTATCCCTTCACGGTCACTTACAAGGGTGAGATCTGATAGAGATGATAAATAATATTTTTGGTATTTTTGATATAGAGATGCAAAGTAAAAAGTAAAAGGCAAAGTAAAAATAAAGCAAGTAAATAAAGTAATGGAGATTGATATGATGAGAATAGACCCGGGGGCCATAGGTTTCACTAGTGGCTTCTCTCAAGAGCATAAGTATTCTACGGTGGGTGAACAAATTACTGTTGAGCAATTGATAGAAAAGCGAATAATTATGAGATTATCTAGGTATGATCATGTATATAGGCATCACGTCCAAGACAAGTAGATCGTAACGATTCTGCATCTACTACTATTACTCCACTCATCGACCGCTATCCAGCATGCATCTAGAGTATTAAGTAAAACAGAGTAACGCCTTAAGCAAGATGACATGATGTAGAGGGATAAATTCATGCAATATGATAAAAACCCCATCTTGTTATCCTCGATGGCAACAATGCAATACGTACCTTGCAACCCTTTCTGTCACTGGGTAAGGACACCGCAAGATTGAACCCAAAGCTAAACACTTCTCCCATTGCAAGAACTACCAATCTAGTTGGCCAAACCAAACGGATAATTCGAAGAGACTTGTAAAGATAACTCAATCATACATAAAAGAATTCAGAGAAGAATCAAATATTGTCCATAGATAAGCTGGATCATAAACCCACAATTCATCGATCTCAACAAACACACCGCAAAAAGAAGATTACATCGAATAGATCTCCACAAGAGAGGGGGAGAACATTGTATTGAGATCCAAAAAGAGAGAAGAAGCCATCTAGCTAATAACTATGGACCCGAAGGTCTGAAGTAAACTACTCACACTTCATCGAAGAGGCTATGGTGTTGATGTAGAAGCCCTCCATGGTAGATGCCCTCTCCGGCGGAGCTCCGGAACAGGCCCCAAGATGGGATCTCGCGGATACAGAAGGTTGCGGCAGTGGAATTAGGTTTTTGGATCCTGTTCTGATCTAATGGGGGTACGTAGGTATATATAGGAGGAAGGAGTACGTCGGTGGAGCAACAGGGGGCCCACGAGGCAGGGGGCGCGCCCTCCACCCTCGTGACCGCCTCTGGCACTTCTTGGAGTAGGGTCCAAGTCTCCTGGATCACGTTCGGTGAGGAAATCACGTTCCCGAAGGTTTTATTCCGTTTGGACTCCGTTTGATATTCTGTTTCTTCGAAATACTGAAATAGGCAAAAAACAGCAATTCTGGGTTGGGCCTCCGGTTAATAGGTTAGTCCCCAAAATAATATAAAAGTGGAAAATAAAGCCTAATGTAGTCCAAAATAGTAGACAAAGTAGCATGGAGTAATCAAAAATTATAGATACGTTGGAGACGTATGAGTGATCAAAGCATATGGTTTTATACAGACTTTTGAAGAAGCCTGTATTTACAAGAAAGTGAGTGGGAGCTTTGTAGCATTTCTGATATTATATGTAGACGACATATTGTTGATTGGAAATGATATAGAATTTCTAGATAGCATAAAAGGATACTTGAATAAAAGTTTTTCAATGAAAGACCTCAGTGAATCTGCTTATATATTGGGCATCAAGATCTATAGAGATAGATCAAGACGCTTAATTGGACTTTCACAAAGCACATACCTTGATAAAGTTTTGAAAAAGTTCAGAATGGATCAAGCAAAGAAAGGGTTCTTGCCTGTAATACAAGGAGTGAAGTTGAGTCAAACTCTGTAAGTGCATCTAGTGCCCCTTAGTGATTTTGGTGTATTGAAGACTTATAGGTTAAGGCACTGATGCGTTTGTGAGTGTACATAGGTCTATAAGTCTATGAGGAGTTTGATATTTATAGAGAAAGTAGACCCCTAAAAATGAAGTTCTTCAACTGAAGACTTTGGATTTCCGAAGACTTTCTGAAGACTTTGAAAGTGAAGAAATTGGTGTGACCTTGAAGACTTGGCAATCATTCGAGGAACATGAAGCGTGAAGACTGTTGTTTTCGTAGTTTCATTTTCTCTTTCTTGAGTCATAGGAAACACTGTACTGTTAAAGGGGGTCGAGGAAATACTAAGGAAAAAATTCCATCTGATGCTCAACTCAAAATCCTACACCTACCAATCCCTTCGAGTGAAGCCATTGGAAATCTCATATAGTTCAGTCATATTCTTCAGTGACAGAGACGAAGTTCTTCTGGTCTCTGAGGAATTTGTTCTAACTGAGGAGTTAGGAATTCGCCAGTGCGGATTGCCTACATAGTGAGGAACATGATAGCCCTGAGGAATTTGAGAGTCAAATTTCCCACAGTTGCTGTGCTATGCGCCAGCTATCCCAAAATATCTACCCACCTAACGGTCATATCATTGAAGGGCATTTATGTCTTATCATGTCGGGCTGCTCCCTAGGCTATAAATAGCCGCCTCTAAAACCACTAGCTGGTTGGCTGCTTTGAGAGAAACTAACACTTGTCATTGAGAGCATCCCATCCTCCGAGGACTTTGAACGAAAATCATCAAGTGAGGAAAACACAAACCCAACACACCTACAACCCAAAGTGATTGAGCATCACTGAAGAGATTGATCCTGCATGGATCCGACGCTTGTTACCTTTGAAGACTGTGCTTCTTCCAGACGGTTAGGCATCATGGTCTAGAGCATTCAAGAGGAATTGTGGATCACCGAGTGACCTAGTCTGTGAAGGTTTGGAAGTCACCTGAAGACTTACCATGAGTGATTGGGCGAGGTCTGTGTGACCTTAGCTCAAGGAGAATACGGTGAGGACTGTGTGTCCGGGACTGCGTGTCCTCAGGTTTAAATACCTAGCCGCTCCAACCAGACGTACAACTGAGAAGCAGTTGGAACTGGTCTACCAAATCATTGTCTTCACCAAGCTTACTGGTTCTATTTCCTCAATTCTTTCATTTCCTCATTTCTATTGTTGTTTGCTTGCTCATATCTGTTTGAAGACTTTGACTGAAGACTTTCTCAATTTCCTCAGTTCAATTTCTTCAGTCTGTCCGTGTTCATCCTGTGCTATCCTGTGTTTACGCTTTCTGTACTCTGTGCTTGTCTTCATTTCATCATGATGACTATACTAGTGTTCTGTTATGTTTACTTCTGAGTACTTATTCCGCTACAAGTAGTTCTTCGCTAAATAATTTCCTCACTAGCAAATTCCTTAGTGAAGAATTTATAAAAATCGCATATTCACCCCCCCCTCTAGTCGATATAACGCACTTTCAATTGGTATTAGAGCAATATGCTCCCTTTTTCTGTGTGATTTTGGTTTAACCGCCTTGAGTTTTAGTTATGTCGCCGCAGGTATGATCAAGGTCTCTGTTGGGTGTCCTATCTTCGATGGAATGGACTAACCCTACTGGAAGAATAAGATGCAAATGCATCTTGAGGCAATTGATAATGATCTCTGGTATGTTATGGAAAATGGTGTTCCCTCAGTCACACCTTCTCTAAACACTACTGGTGTGAAGAGATTCGAGCAACTCGATTCTCAAGCGGAGAATATGATATGTGGCCATCTGAGCAAAGGGTAGTATGGAAGAGTGAGTGCTTTGGAAACTGCTAAGCTTATCTGGGATAGGCTGTCCAAAGTGAATGAAGGAGTCTCAACTCAACGTGACTCTCGTGTTGACGTTCTTCGCAATCTCTTCAACCGCTTCAAAAGACTCGACAATGAAAATGTTCAGCAAACCTTCGATCGCCTCACTGACATCTCAAATGAGCTTCAAGCGCTTGGCGCCACTGACATCACCGACCATGAGACGGTGAAGAAATTTCTGAGATCGCTCGATTCTTCATTTGATACTCTAGCACTGATGATTCAAGAACGTGCTGATTACAAGTCACTTGATCCCGCTGATATCCTCGAGAGGCTAAATACTCATGAGTTCCAGCTTGCTGAGAAGAGATATCTCTATGGTTCGAGCTATGGCAGACCACGTGCTCTGAAGGCCAAGGCAGTCTCTGAGTCTGAACATGAAGACTCTGCTAGCAGCCTTGGTGATCTTGAAGAACAGAGCCAGGAACTAGCACTGCTCGTGAAGAAATTTTAGAAGTTCTCAAGACGTGGCCGCTTTGGAAAATCCTCAAGGAGAAATGATTCCTCATCCAGTGACTACAAGAAGAGTCTATGCCACAAATGCAAGAAACATGGTCACTACATTCAAGATTGTCCTCGGTGGGATAAGGAATCAAAGAAGAAGAAATACAAGGACTACAGTTCTGATGGCGCAAAGAAGAAGAAGAAATCTTCAAAGTCTTCATCATCAAAATCCTCGAAGTCTTCATCTCACAAGAAGAGCAGCTCCAAGAAGGCTCAGGCATTCATTGGCAAGGAAATGGACTCTGAGGCTGAATCTGAGGAACATGGGGACGAGGAGGCATTTGAGGAATCTGAGTCTGGTGTGGCGAGCCTAGCTCTCGCTACTGCATTCGTCAGCAAGTCTATCTTCAACTCTGAAGAAAATGGCTTCACCAACAAGGCTCATGAAAGCAATGATGACTACACTCCCACCTATTTCTTCATGGCAAAGGGTGCCAAGGTAACTAAATACCCCTCCTCTGAATCTAGTGAGGATGAATCTGATGAAAACCTCAAACCCAGCTACTCTAAACTTGCTAAGATTGCTGTGAAACAACAAAAGGCTATTGAAAAGGTTCAAAACATGCTAGACAAAAGTGATGATATGTTGGGTGAAGAAATGGATCGCACTAAAACCTTGACTGAAAATCTTTAGAGACTTTAGTCCAAGTTTGACAACCTTTAAGGTCATCATAACACTCCCTTATCTGATCATGAGAAGTTTTCTTATGAATTTCTTCAAAGAAAGCAAGATCTTGAGAAGCTAAGGGTGAGCTATGAAGATCTTCAGAAGGAGCGCGATTCATTACTTACTCAACAAATCAGCGCTACTCAGGAAGAATTTATTCCTCCATGTTTGAAGTGCATTGAACGTGAAACTGCTAATTCTTCACCTGAATGTTCAAATGCTTCTAATGCTACAAATTCTTCACATGTCTCTGCTATCACTAATTCCTCATTTGAGGAGATTGCTAGTATCACTGATGATGTAGGGCTGAAGGAATTGTACATGACAGGCATGTACAAAAGCCTCAAAGGGCATCCGACTATTTGTGATGTGCTTAAAAAGTAGATCCTCAACAGGAACCCTAGGAAAGAGGGTATTGCCTTTGGGAGGAAACTCAATGCTGATGGAACATATTGGAAGCCTGAGAAGTACCCCAAAACCTCATGGGTTGCTTCAAAGGGACCTCCAGTTGATCCATCCAATTTATCTGGCTTTACATGTGAATCTCCTCATTCTTCTGATGAGTCATTTGACTCCAACTATAAACTGTTCAAATATCAGAATGGTGAAGTATTTGCTAGATATGTTGGCACTAACTGCAGGAACTGTTCCTCTATGAAGAAAATCTGGGTTCCCAAAAGTTGCCTTGAAAGTCTTCAGGTGAATGTTCTCATGACACCATGTGTGAAGAATAGGAACTCCAGATCAAATTCTTCATATGGACCAAATTCTTCATATGGATCCAAGTCCTCATACGGACCAAATTCCTCATGTGAATCAAATTCCTCAAAAGGATCAAAGTCCTCATATGATCATCATCGTGCTAACCCCTCTGTTTCGCAGGGTAGAGCTAAGGGCTATGAATATGAGCATTATTCTTCTAATCACTATGTTCATAAGTCCTCGAAGAATTTCTCTGCTTATTCATATGCTTATCCTAACCCCTCTTATGTGAAATGAAGTGGACTGGCTTCTATGCCACCTTTCTCATATGGTGCTCGCAGAGTGATGAACTCTTTGCCACCCCTTCAGATGTGGGTGGTGAAGAAAAAGAACTAATCTCTTATGCAGGGTCGGATCTCCACACGTGCTCAAAACATCTGAAGAATTTGCTGGAGACCTGAACATTGCCTGAAAGGACGCAGGCTAATCATGAAGAAATGAACCTTCATTTCTCACGTCCTCATACTGTTTTATCTATTCTATTGCTTGATGAAATTGATCTGATGATATTGATGTCATATTCTTCACTGATGAAGTATATGAGTTTGTAAGTTGCACTAATTCATCTGCAGGATGATCAACCCAAAGCCAATGAGTGGGTCCTCGATAGTGGATGTACGAATCACATGACTGGTGACAAGAATCTATTGATGGATGCTCCTTTATCACCAACACATCTGAAGCATATCATCTTCGCTGACAAAGGCAAAAGTCAGATATTGGGTCTAGGTAAGGTTGCGATCTCAAAGGATCGACACATGGACAAAGTCATGCTTGTTGAGTCCTTAGGATACAACCTCGTGTCTGTCTCGATGCTTTGTGATCTCGATATGGTTGTTGTCTTTGGCAAATATCCTTGTGTTGTGATCATGGAAGCTGATAATTCAAAAGTCTTCAAACGCTTTAGGAGGGGAGACTTGTACATTGTTGATTTCTCTACAGGACCACAACCGGCTGTATGCCTACTTGCAAAAGCTGCATAAGGGTGGCTATGGCATCGACGACTTGGTCATGCTGGCATGAGGAATTTGCACATGCTTGCGAAGAAGAAGCATGTCATTGGCATTGAGAATGTCAAATTCCTCAAGGATCACTTATGCGGAGCCTGTGAAGCTGGAAAGATGACAAAGGCCAAGCATCCAGCAAAGACTATCATGACTACCACTCGACCATTTGAATTGCTTCACATGGATCTCTTTGGTCCTAATCATTATTCTGCTGTTACAAATGATACATCTCTATATGGCTTTGTTATTGTTGATGATTATTCTCGTTACACATGGGTGCACATTGTCACTTACAAACATGAGGTGCAGGAAGTCTTCAAACGATTTTCCTTGAGGGCTTCAACCAACTTTGGCGTGAAGATCAAGCACATCAGAAGCGATAATGGGACCGAGTTCAAGAATTCTGGTCTTGATGACTATCTTGATGAACTTGGTATTACTCATGAGTTATCTGCTCCTTATACTCCTCAGCAGAATGGCATCATGGAGCGCAAAACTCTTGTTGAGATGGCCCGCACTATGCTTGATGAAGACAAGACGCCTCATCGTTTCTGGATTGAGGCAATTGATACTGCGTGCCACATCATCAACAGAGTATATCTTCACAAATTCTTCAAGAAGACTGCTTATGAACTCCTCACTGACAAGAAACCCAATGTGAGTTACTTCAAAGTCTTCGGTGCTAAATGTTGGATTAGAGATCATCATCACAATTCCAAATTTGCACCGAAAGCACATGAGGGTTTTATGCTTGGTTACGGAAAGGACTCGCACACCTAAAAAGTATTCAACAACATTCTCCACAAGGTTGTTGAAACTGTAGATGTGTGGTTCGATGAAACTAATGGCTCGCAAAGAGAGCACCTACCTTCTGTGTTAGATGAACCAGCACCTGAGGAATCTATCAAGTTCAAGGCTACTGAGGATGTCATTCCTACCGAAGAATCTGCTGAAGAATTCATTCCAGAACGTGAAGAATGTCGAGCTGGGGCACCTGAAGAAAATGGTGCTGAGGAAAATGCTCCTGAAGAAAATGCAGATCAAATTCCTCGAAGACAACCTGCTCATCCTCGCATTGCAAACAAAGTGCAAGTCGAGAAGATCATCGATGACACTGAAGCACCAGGTCCTCTCACATGCTCAAAAGCTTCACATTTGTCTAACTTTTGTGGGAACTTTGCTTTTGTCTCTATCACAGAGCTCACTAAGGTAGATGAAGCATTTCTGGAGCCTGAGTGGATTCAAGCTATGCAAGAAGAATTACATCAGTTCGAGCTCAACAACGTCTGGGAACTGGTCAAACGTCCAGATCCTCGCAAGCACAACATCATTGGCACAAAGTGGATCTACCGCAACAAGCAAGATGAAAATGGCCTTGTAGTGAGGAATAAGGCACGGCTTGTAGCTCAAGGCTACACAGAGGTTGAAGGAATTGATTTCGATGAAACTTTTGCACCTGTTGCTAGACTTGAGGCTATTCGCATATTACTTGCTTATGCTAACCATCATGGTATAATCTTACAACAAATGAATGTGAAAAGTGCATTCCTCAATGGTAAGCTTGAGGAAGAAGTATATGTTGCTCAACCCCCAGGTTTTGAAGATCCAAAGCATCCTGACAAAGTCTTCAGACTCAATAAGGCCATGTATGGCCTCAAGCAGGCCCCTCAGGCGTGGTATGATACTTTGAAGGAATTCCTCATGAAGAAAGGCTTCAAACCCGGTTCACTCGACCCAACTCTTTTCACTAAATCTTATGATGGTGAATTGTTTGTGTGCCAAATTTATGTTGATGATATCATTTTTGGTTGTACTGACCAATGTTACAGTGATGAATTTGCCTATATGATGAGTGAAGAATATCAAATGTCTATGATGGAAGAATTGAAATTATTTTTAGGTCTTCAAATTCGTCAACAGCGCAATGGCATATTCATATCTCAGGAGAAATACCTCAAAGATGTATTGAGGAAATTTGGCATGCAAGATTGCAAAGGGGTCAAAATTCCAATGCCCACAAATGGCCATCTATGCACTGATGAAAATGGTAAAGACTTCGATCAAAAGGTATACCGCTCCATGATTGGCTCTTTATTGTACCTATGTGCATCTAGGCCGGATATTATGCTTAGTGTTTGCATGTGTGCCCGATTTCAAGCTACACCGAAGGAATCACACCATAAGGCTGTGAAGCATATTCTTCGATATCTAGCTCACACACCAACACTTGGATTATGGTACCCCAAGGGCTCTTCATTTGATCTCATTGGATATTCAGATTCTGACTATGCCGGTGATCGTGTGGACCGCAAGTCAATGTTAGGCACATGCCATTTCCTCGGACGATCTTTGGTCTGTTGGTCCTCGAAGAAACAGAACTGTGTTTCACTCTCCACTTCAGAAGCTGAGTACATTGCTGCTGGATCGTGCTCTGCTCAATTACTATGGATGAATAAAACACTCAAGGACTATGGCATCAACGTGAAGAATGTGCCTCTCTACTGCGACAATGAGAGCGCTATCAAGATTGCCCATAACCCGGTTCAACACTCGAAGACAAAGCACATCCAGATTCGTCATCATTTTCTTCATGATCATGTGTTGAAGGGCGACATCTCCATCGACCACGCAAGCACTGAAGACCAGCTGGCCGATATCTTCACTAAGCCCTTGGATGAGAAGAGATTTAGCAGGTTGCGGTGTGAGCTAAATATCCTAGAATCTTTGAATGTTCTCTGAAAATGACACGCATCCTAACACTTATGCTGACTTGATGACTTAGATGTGCAACACACAAAGTACGTTTTTCTTCAATCAATGAAGACTAACCCTCTAAGTGTGAAAAAATTAATGAAGAAATTGATTCTCAGAGCCCTGCGACAATTGTACGCGGTGTCTGAAATCAGCTTTCTTATACGGTGGGTTACGCCACCAACCAAAGTTGAAAATCTTCAATTTGAGTTTTTCTTCATTTTTGAAATTCCTCGGTTTTTCAAATTCTTCAACTTTGCATTGTCTTCACTCTTTCCGGCGTTGTTCTTCATTTGAATAAATATATATATGAGTTTATGTTCTCTACAACATTCACTTATTGCTAATTCTTAAAGTTGATTTTTCTGCTAAGTGAATGTGATCGGACCCTTCCCCCTCTATGCTAAACTCAATCCAGTCTGTTCACAAATTCTTCATGTGCGTTCTATTTGAAACTCGTTCAAAATCTTCATTGTGTCCTTGTCAGCTGAAGAAATTGCGAACGGAACTTTTAACTTATTTTATCTAAATTTTCGGCTTTGCCGCTCAAACCGCTCCCATCCCACCACAATACTTATCTAGTCGCCCACGATCTTACACGATTGCCACCTCTCAGTACGTGTGTGACACATGTCAAGCGAATGAGAAGGGTCAGGGGCACGTTCGTCCAATTTCTTCGGGCGTACAGTTATTTCACTTCGACTATAAATACCCCATCCTCTTCCTCACTTCGTTTTTTACTCCGCTCGTTCTCACTCCCGCTCGAGCTTCTCAAACCCTAGCGCCGCCGCTAATCCATCATTGCTGGTGAGGAAGACCTTCACTGCCTCGACCCCATCGCCGTCGTACTCATGCCAGTTGCGGATTTCTTCACTCCTCCGCCGCCGTAGCTGTCTTCCTCTGCCGAGTTAGGGCGTGGAAGATATGAACTGACGAACTTCACATCTACACTTCTCAGTTCATCGTGTTCTTCATCAAGGGTAATTAAAAGTTACTTTTACTGCCCTCTTTGATTCAAATGTTTTCTTGAAAATCTTCAAAGGTGTTTATTCTTCAAATCTTCACACATTGAACACCTCACATATCATCTGCTCTTGATTCGTTTCTCTAAGCAATGTTTTTCTTAAAGATTCCTCAATTGTGTGGATTTTCAATCTATACAACTCTGGAACCTAAGACAAAGAATGCTTAGTGAAATTCTTCAAGACTCATCTAGTAAATTTCCTCAAACTTATTCTTTTTGAAAAACCTTCTGAGAACGCTTATGACCTCTCCAAATTCCTCGCAACTATACTCTGTTCACAGGTACTCATGACCACTGCTGAATCACTAGGTTCTCATCAACTTAACTCATTTGAAGCGTTCCTCGAAGAAAAGTTGCACACCTCTTTAGAAACTTCAGTTGTTCATATTCCTTAGCTGAAGAAAATGGTTGACGGTCATAGAAGGGTGGAAAGAGGCCTGAGGTCAACACAACATTCGAGATCCCTGATGATATTTATGCTAGATACTGCACACCCCCTGAGGAAGATAAAAATCAGCGCAAGGTGCGCATTCAAAAGATTGAGAGGAGATGGGCACGGGAATGGAGGGACTACAGATATGTCATTCCCAAGTATATGAAGAAATTCGCACTCAACCCTCCATGCCCAAGACCTCCATTGGCACCTGGCCAATTGACAGATCCCACCAGCCTCAAGCGCGGTGAGGATTATCCTGATGAATGGGCAAAGCGCCAGGCCAAACTGGCCAAACAAGCAAAGGAAGCAGTGAGAAAATTTAATGAAGACTCTGCTGTTGCTGGTACCGCTGCTGAGGCCTCTGCTAGCAAGCCGAAGAAGGCCATGGCTAAGAAGCCTGCTCACAAGCCAAGTGCTTCACCCTCAATTCCCTCACGGCCAAGTTCCTCGGCAATGCCCTCACGGCCAGATTCTTCAAAGCCCTCATGGCCAATTCCTCAATCTGCTCCTCCTTCAAAGTCATTAGCTCCTCCGACAAAGTCTTCAGCTGCTCCAACTAAATCCTCTGCACCTGTGCATCTCGCCACATGCCAAAGGACTACAGCATCTCAATTGCCTCAGGAGCTTCTGCAAGTTCCTCGGCTGCACCAAATTCCTCAACTGGCCCCTCTCTGCTGAAGAAAAAGGCCACTGCTGGACGAGGCCTTCGACCAAGTCCTCACAAGAAGCAGGTCGCCTTTCAAGTGCCTTCTTATGATGATGTTGATGATGAAGAACTTGCCAAAATCATCAGAGACAGGCAGGCCAGGGCCACTAGAGCCAAAGGCAGCAATGTGCCAATGTTACTGGATCTGAAGTTGATCCTAGATTTCATTGATCTATGGCACAAGGACCCAAACACGCCTTTATCGGAGATGAACCTCACTCCTGGTCAAAGTCATGTGTTGACTGCCTTCATTGAAGAAGAAAAGTGGAAATTTGAAGAAGGAAGAAGACTCAAGAAAGCGCAGTACAAGAAGCAGCGCTACCTAAAGGACAATGTCCTCACTCTTACCCCTGATCAACTCGTTGCCTTGCAAGCTAAGATCAAGCAACTGAGAGATGAATTCAATCTCTACCATGCTGACTGGAAGGGCGCCAAGGTCCGGTTCGTCAAGATGACAAAGACATTCACTTCAAGTGTTGCTGCTCCTGTGCATATTGAAGTCACTCTGACTGAAGCATCTGCTTAGCCTACTGAAGAACATTCCATCACCACTGATGACAATCAGGTTGCTGAAGAAAACGAAAGTACCAGGGCTGAAGAAATTCCAGTCGCTGAAGAAATTGCCAGGGCATCCACTAGTGGTGCACCTGGAGAAAATGAAGAAGTCAGGGCAACTGCATCAGCTGCACCTGAAGAAACTGAACCCAATTCCTCTGCTCCTCCTGCGCCTACACCAACTCCGATCCTTCCATCTGCATCAAATGCAAAGAAGACCAAGGCTGCAGAGCGTGCAATTGTGAAGAAAAGGAAGGCATCAACTTCATTAAATTCTTCAGCTCCGAAGACGATGAAGCCTTTGATAAGCTCAATTAACAACCCAATTGATGTCGTTCCTGTCTCATTCATGCCATCAAAGGACCTTGTTCCTTTTGGTGAAGATTATTTGATTCCAAGCGAATCGATGAAGAGAATCCTTCTGCTGCTTCGTCAGAGCAGTTGGATGAAGAAATTGAAGTGGATGCTATCCCTTCAACACTAGTTGTCTCCTGGCCTATGCCTCAGTTCATTGCTGAAGAGGCCGGCATTGAAGAAATGGAAGATGAGGATGTGGACATTGGCTGTACCACACCCGTGCTGAATGATGACTTTTGGGAAAGTCAGCACCCCAACTCTCCGATGTTCACTCCACTTCAAGCAATTCCTCAGTCCCCTGCTGCTACTGAAGTACAAATGGGATCTGAAGAACCTCATGCAACCCCATCTGTCCATGAAGAAATTCCAGCCACTAGTGCTGATGAAACTGTAAATGAAGAATTGAAGACCCGGGCTGCAGCTGAAGAAGAACCTCCAATTCCTCAGCCTGTGGATCCTGAGATTGTGATACCTGAGGTGGTGATGCAATTGACTAATACTCCTCAGCCCAAGCCAAAGGATCCCTTCTCAAAGAAGCAGAAATCCAAGGCTGATGACTTCTTTGGCGAGCATGTTTTCTTCACCGAATTCAACCCTTATGACAATGCTCGTCTTAGAAGGAAGCGCTTCTGGACTGCCAGTCAGGCCAATTTCTATTCTTCACTGCTTTTGAACAAAGACAAAGTCTTCGACCACGAGCATATTCCTCACGTGGACATGGAATCAATGCCTTGCTTATCTCAAGTCCTCAGTATGCTTCATGATGCAGGACTGCTCAACTTTTGCTCTGACATAGTTGATTGGAATGAAGAGCTTATTCTTCAGTTCTATGCCACACTGCACATCACAGGTGATGCTGATGATACCAACACTTTGGTGTTTGACTGGATGACCGAAAACACTCATTACAAGGCACCGGCCTCTGAATTACTTCATGCCCTGCCAATTAGTCCTCCACCCGAAGGTGCTCGTTGTCTGTACCAAGAGCCTGAACTCACAACTCATTACATGCAAGTGCTCATGAAGCCTCTGAAGCCTGGTCAAGCCCCAAGGACCAAATTCCTCATGAAGGAATTGTTGTATGTGCCAAGAATCGTCTGACGCATTCTGACGAAGACTATGAGTCCTATCAAAGGCCACGACTCATCTGATGAGGAAATTGTTGGCATCATGAAGAATATGCTATTCAACATCATGCATGGCATCCCTATCAATTATCATGATTTCTTCATGAGGACTCTGGCAAATGTTGCACTTTCTCTGTTTGAGCTGAAGCCTTATGCTCCTTGGATTATGAGATTCCTCAGAACAAGGTCTTCACTCAACTACAAAGCTGATTTTCAGAATCACCTCAGCTACTTGCCCCTGATTGAAGTCCTCAAGCGGACATATTCCTCAGCTGATGAGAAGGGCAAGGCACCGGCTGTTATTGATGAAGGCATTCGTCCATTGGATGGTCAGTTTTGCAAAGCTGCATCTTATTCCACCAATGATGACTCTGCCACTCATGACTCTGCTGCCAATGCTCCCAAGTCAAATCCTCAAGCCACTGCTCCTCGTGTGATGACTAACCATGAGCTGCTTATTAGTCTTCACCAGAAGGTGGATCGAAACCACAAATGGGTTAAGCGTCAATTTGGCTCTATTCTTCACAACATGACTGCTACACATAATGCAGTGAAGAAAAACCATTACTACCTGCATGAAGTCTTCGATCGCACCTGGACTATTCTGTCACATCTCTATGGTGAAGAAGATCTGAAGCAAATGGGTTTCAAGGAAGATTTTGACTGGTCTGCTCCTCCACCGAAGAAATACACACTACTAGGAAAAGGCCTACTAGTGGCGCACCAGTTTTGCCTACTAATGGCGCACTACTGGTGCGCCACTAGTACCACGCCACTAGTATTTTTTACTATGGCGCACCACTGGTGTGCCATTAGTAATACCAAATACTAATGGCGCACCTGTAGTGCGCCATTAGTATGCCTAGAGGTGCACCATTACTATCTCACTTAGTAATGGCGCACCACATAGGAGTGCGCCATTAGTAACAAATTTTTTTCAATTTTTTTTCAATTTTTTTTTATTTTTTTTCGTTTTTTCTTAATCTCGGGTCACTATGGCTTAATCTCGGGTCAATATGCTTAATCTCAGGTCAAATCACACTTTGTGGTCAAACTTCCCGAAAGGTCACCCATCCTCACACTACTCCAGCCCAAGCATGCTTAACTTCAAAGTTCAATCCAACCCCAGCACCAGCTCACTTCACAAGCACTTGTTGATATATCTAGCATATCAATCCTATTAAACCTTGTTGATGTTTAGGACTTTGTTCATGTTCATGAGTGTGATGAAATTTTGAAAAAATATTTCAAACTTCCGTTCATATTACGTATCATATTTTTTTTAAATCCCGAAAAGAAATTAGAAACTATTTTTTTTCTGTTACTAGTGGCGCACCTAGCAAACGGTGTGCCACTAGTAAGTTTGAAAAATTTTGAATTTTTTTGCCTCTAAATCTTGAAAGCCCCATAACTTTTTTTCTGTTAGATTTTTGAGGATTTTAAAATTGTTTAACCGGGTTCCCCCGGATAAATTCGGATGTAACTTTTCGAGTAGATGATTTTTCATATAAAAAACTTTTTAATCCGAGTTCGTATGCAAAAGTTATGCCATTTTACAAATTCCTGAGAGATTTTGCAAATAAAGTCGAAATTCATGTTTGTAAATTTTCCCAACAACTAGACCACATATCACATGGAAAACTTATTTTCTTTTATTTTTTTGACATTTCCATCATTTTCTTTTATTTTTTTTTAAACTGAAAAGCGGTCCCGGGGGTGCATTCGGGGGAATTTTGGGTCAAAATTAGTAATGGCGCACCGTGGGTGTGGTGTGCCATTACTAGTTAAAATAGTAATGGCGCACCACACCCACGGTGCGCCATTACTAACTTTGAATATTGTTAGTAATGGCGCACCGTGGGTGTGGTGCGCCATTACTAGTTTTAACTACTAATGGCGCACCAGACCCAGGGTGCACCATTACTAACTTTGAAAAAAAAAGTTTGAAAAAAAATTGAAAAAAATTACTAGTGGCGCACTGTGGATGTGGTGCGCCATTACTAGTTTAACTAGTAATGGCGCACTATCCCCTGGTGCGCCATTACTAGTTTTGAAAAAAAATTGTTACTAATGGCGCACCGTGAATGTGGTGCGCCATTAGTATTTGGACACTAATGGCGCACCAACACATGGTGCGCCATTAGTATATACTAATGGCTGACCACATGTCTGGTGCACCATTAGTGTCCATATCATCTATAGCCCTTTTTCTAGTAGTGACAAGAAGGTCAAGGTTCCTTCCTTGGTCGCCAGTTCATATTCTTCATCACGCGACACGGACGAGTATGAAGACTTGGACGACACTGCGGCAGGCCCTACAACGACACAAGACCCCAACAACGCTGGCGCTCCTCCGTCATCATGATATTCTTCAGGGGCGTTAGTCCTCATTTTCAACCCTTTTGGTAATTCGATGACAAAGGGGGAGAAATTTGAGTTAGTCTTCAAGCGGGTCTACCTTATATGGGCGTTTTTTTTTTGCTAAGTTACAACTCTCGTTCTTTTGATGACTTTACTGGATCGAGTTGTAAACTAAAATTCTATGGTGGCCTGATACTTTTGCTGAGTTCTTCTGCATGCTTATTCCTCATTAATGCCAATGTACGCATGCTGAATTACATCAGTCACCATATTTCATCATGCATTTCAAATTCTTCATATTATATGTCAAATGTGTGTATGAATTACAAGATATAGGGGGAGATCTCCATGATTATACTCTTCAAGTGTGCATTGCTTCAAAAGAAAATTCCTCACTATGCACATCTACAGGGGGAGTTCTTCTATATCTTGCAATCAAATTCCTCAATATCAGTATTTGCACTTCATATGTTTATCCCCGTTGAAAACTTAACCTATATTGTCATCAATCACCAAAAAGGGGGAGATTGTAAGTGCATCTAGTGCCCCTTAGTGATTTTGGTGTATTGAAGACTTATAGGCTAAGGGACTGATGCGTTTGTGAGTGTACACAGGTCTATAAGTCTATGAGGAGTTTGATATTTACAGAAAAAGTCGACCCCTAAAAATGAAGTTCTTCAACTGAAGACTTTGGATTTCCGAAGACTTTCTGAAGACTTTGAAAGTGAAGAAATTGGTGTGACCTTGAAGACTTGGCAATCATTCGAGGAACATGAAGCGTGAAGACTATTGTTTTTGTAGTTTCATTTTCTCTTTCTTGAGTCATAGGAAATACCGTACTGTTAAAGGGGGTCGAGGAAATACTAAGGAAAAATTTCCATGTGATCCTCAACTCAAAATCCTACACCTACCAATCCCTTCGAGTGAAGCCATTGGAAATCTCATACAGTTCAGTCATATTCTTCAGTGACAGAGACGAAGTTCTTCTGGTTTCTGAGGAATTTGTTCTAACTGAGGAGTTAGGAATTCGCTAGTGCGAATTTCCTACACAGTGAGGAACATGATAGCCTTGAGGAATTTGAGAGTCAAATTTCCGACCGTTGTTGTGCTATGCGCCAGCTATCCCAAAATATCTACCCACCTAACGGTCATATCATTGAAGGGCATTTATGTCTTATCATGCCGGGTTGCTCCCTAGGCTATAAATAGATGCCCCTTACAACCACTAGCTGGTTGGCTGCTCCAAGAGAAACTGACACTTGTCATTTGAGAGCATCCCATCCTCCGAGGACTTTGAGCAAAAATCATCAAGTAAGGAAAACCCAAACCCAACACACCTACAACCCAAAGTGATTGAGCATCACTGAAGAGATTGATCATGCGTGGATCCGACGCTTGTTACCTTTGAAGACTGTGCTTCTTCCAGACGGTTAGGCATCATGGTCTAGAGCATCCAAGAGGGATTGTGGATCGCCGAGTGACCTAGTTTGTGAAGGTTTGGAAGTCACCTGAAGACTTACCACAAGTGATTGGGCGAGGTCTGTGTGACCTTAGCTCAAGGAGAAGACGGTGAGGACTGTGTGTCTGGGACTGTGTGTCCTCAGGTTCAAATACCTAGCCGCTCCAACCAAACGTACAAGTGAGACAGCTGTTGGAACTGGTCTACCAAATCATTGATCAAAGATGGTTGTGTTTCCTAGCCATAGACATGAGTTGTCATTTGATTAACGGGATCACATCATTAGGAGAATGATGTGATTGACTTGACCCATTATGTTAGCTTAGCACTTGATCGTTTAGTATGTTGCTATTGCTTTCTTCATGACTTATACATGTTCCTATGACTATGAGATTATGCAACTCCCGTTTACCAGGAACAGTTTTTGTGCTACCAAACGTCACAACGTAACTCGGTGATTATAAAGGAGCTATACAGGTGTCTCCGAAGGTACTTGTTCAGTTGGCGTATTTCGAGATTAGGATTTGTCACTCCGATTGTCGGAGAGGTATCTCTGGGCCCTCTCGGTAATGCACATCACTATAAGCCTTGCAAGCAATGTGACTAATGAGTTAGTTGCCGGATGATGCATTACATAACGAGTAAAGAGACTTTCTGGTAACGATATTGAACTAGGTAACGATTGAATCTCGGGCAAGTAACATACCGATGACAAAGGGAACAACGTATGTAGTTATGCGGTTTGACCGATAAAGATCTTCGTAGAATATGTGGGAACCAATATGAGCATCCAGGTTCCGCTATTGGTTATTGACCGGAAAGGTGTCTCGGTCATGTCTACATAGTTCTCGAACCCGTAGGGTCCGCACGCTTAAAGTTTGGTGACGATCGGTATTATGAGTTTTTGTGTTTTGATGTACCAAAGGTAGTTCGGAGTCCCGAATATGATCACGGACGTGACGAGGAGTCTCTAAATAGTCGAGACGTAAAGATCGATATATTGGATAACTATGTTCGGACACCGGAATGGTTTCGGAGGGTTTCGGGCATATACCGGAGTACCAGGGGGTTACCGGAACCCCCCGGGGGGTTATTGGGCCTCATGGGCCCATTTGGAGGAAGAGGAGAGGCGGCCCGCTAGGGGCGCACGGCCCGCTAGGGGTGCGCGGCCCTCCTAGCCCAAACCGAATTGGACTAGGGAGCCGACCCCCCCCCCCCCCCTCTCCTTCTTCTTCTCCTCCCCTTCCTTCCCCTCTCCTACTTGGACTAGGAAAGAGGGGGGAATCCTACTTGGAGTAGGATTGCCCCCTTAGGCGCACCTCCTCCTCCTTGGCCGCCCCCTCCTCCTCTCCCACCTTTATATACGGGGGCAGGGGGCACCTCTAGACACAACAATTGATCTCTTGATCTCTTAGCCGTGTGCGGTGCCCCCCTCCACCATATTCCACCTTGGTAATATTGTAGCGGTGCTTAGGCGAAGCCCTGCGTCGGTAGCATCATCGACACCGTCATCACGCCGTCGTGCTGACGGAACTCTCCTGGAAAGCTCTGCTGGATCGGAGTTCGTGGGACGTCATCGAGTTGAACGTGTGCTGAACTCGGAGGTGTCGTACGTTCGGTACTTGATCGGTCGGATCGTGAAGATGTACGACTACATCAACAGCGTTGTGCTAACGCTTCCGCTTTCGGTCTACGAGGGTACGTGGACAACACTCTCCCCTCTCGTTGCTATGCATCACCATGATTTTACGTGTGCGTAAGAAATTTTTGAAATTACTACGTTCCCCAACAAGATGATCCTTAAGCAACCCTCCATTCATTTGAAGTTTTGAGTAAGTCCACTCCAGAATGTTATGTGCTCCACTACATAGACATATCATTCTGAAATGGGAAGACATGTCTGAAGCTCACATATATTGACTAAAGATAAAATTCTCAAAATCATCACATCTACGCTAACACCACATCTCGATGACCAACTACAGATGTTTGATTCTTTTTAGATAAAAATCAATTACACTTGACATCAAATTAATAACACCTCAAATGATTTGACTAGATGCAAGATGTCAAGGAAATAATCCTTGCAATCTTAATACTATCTATTGGATAAAATATATTAATGTTGCTGCAATGAGATTCACATGTACAATCTTAATACTATCTATTGTACAAACATGTGAATCTAGTGCCTTCTTCCTCCTTTGTAAGTTGTTCAAGCATTTGTTCCCAAATAATAGTCGCCTTGCTGAAGATTTGATCCCTAGATTTTCAAATTGTAATATGATTGGCCCTATTAGACATTCAACAAACACACTCAATCAAATTGAAGCACATATAGTTTAATTTTGCAATTCAATTAGTGTGCTTTGTGAAACAAATGAAGTACCGAAAAGTTGTACACAAGTGTAATGTGTTGTAGCAACACTTGCAAACACACACCACATGTCAGCGCCTGCAGTTACATGCACTGATTAATTGCTACAACCGAACAACAATGCCAAGTAGTAGTAGTAGTATTTTCATCAGCTTGCTTAGTAAGTTTTTTCTTCCTTAAAAGACATCATGTTTTGTCTTTCACCGACTAATACATGCATGCATGCCGACATTTGTTTGGTGATCCAGGAGCTACTACAGGTGCACGCACCACACGTGCAACGTGAATAAGTAAGTGCAGCGGCTGGCCAAGGACACGAGCATTGTGGTGACCACGTACGAGGGCGTCCACAACCACCCCTGGGAGAAGCTCATGGAGGCCCTCAACCCCATCCTCAGGTAGCTTCAATTCCTCTCGCAGCTCTAACCAATCAACCGTCTGCATGTGGAGGAATGCGTACGAGAGCACATACGTGAACTACAGCCCAACGTACTCGGTCCGGGAAGAGAAAGGAATAACATGTCCTACCTCCCAATTACTCACTATACAACAATTGATCTCTCTCCATATGTGTTATATGTACTTACTCTTGTTTACATGCATGTAGAGATGAAGATGCATGTGATTCCATGTGATAATACATGTATATGATACATATATAGTCGTCCTTGTAATTTGGTCATTTAAATTGATAACACATTTACAAATTATCTATTTGTCATGGTTGCTTCTTTTTGTGGTTAAAGAAGAACAAGTCAACACATGAAGAATCAAATTCTCAACTTATACATTAAGGGCGTGTTTGTTATCTTCATCAGGTTTAACTAAGCTTGTCAGATGCAAATTCTTCATTTAACGAAAGCAAATGTTCATCATCACGTCAACATATCCTCATGTCATTTGAAATAAAATTATGTTTGATGGAAACAAATCCATATTTCTATGGAAAGAACTCTTTGGTTGATGAAATTAAAAAAGTATTGTATTTGGAAGCAAATTTTGCCACTACGTAGTACCTTTTTTGTGCTAAATTGGAGCAATTTTTTGTTATCATGGAGACAGAATTTGTTACTCGATGGAAGCACGACTTTGCTACAAATGATTACATTAGAAAATCTATGTATAGACCGAAGCAAATTTTAGTTGTGCCAGAAGTAAATTAATGTCACACCGGAAACAAAGTTATACTCATACAAGAGGAAAAGAAAGATGCATGGTCAGGAAAATTATTTTGATGGGATAATTAATTCCCTTAATTTCCAGAACTAGTACACCAATTTATGTTAAGTCGAAGCAAATTTAGCTAATTGTGGAGGCCAATTCGCTATCGTCCACTAAAACAACCAACTAGAGGAGTGGCTGGCACATGTGACCTTCGTTGGTGCCAAATCGGGAAAAGGAAGATAAACACAACAAAGAAGAATGAGGGAATGGTTCAAACTCATCGGATTTAACAATATGTTTGTCTAAAGAGGAACTATCTTTGTTACTGTAATATCAGCAAGGGAGCTCGGTTGAACCCTTTCCCCAATACCGCTCATCCCGAATGTATCACCATATTCTCAAGTTGTTTTTTCTAGAGAAGACAAGAAAATCATATGCCCTCCATTTTCTAGCCTCACTACATGGGTCACTCATTACATGATATCTCAAATTTTTGGCATATGTAGAGAGAAAATATGCATGATACCCCACTCAAGTAGGTGTGACTTTACTCATTGCATGAAAATTAATTAGATGTAGTAGATATTTAGTATTATTAATTGTCTTGGTACAATGGTGGTGAAGAGAAGTAGCATTAGTGCATAGATGGATTTATAGGTTACAGTCTCATGGCAACTTAATATGTACCATGGTAACTTTATATTTGCAAAATGCACTATAGAATGATGATAGAGATGAAGGATCACTCGCGGCGAGTGATATAGTTGCTCCTTAAGCAACAACTCCATTTATCCGAACACAAGTCAACTCAAGAATGTCATGTGCTCCACTACATAGACATATCATTGTTAAAAGCAAGACATGTATGAAACTCACATGTTGACTAAAGATAAAAACCCTCAAAATTGTCGCATCTACACTAACACCACATCTCGGTGACCAACCACATATGTTTGGTTATATTCAGATAAAATCAATTACACCTGACATCAAATTAATAAAATCTCAAATGACTTGACTAGATGCAAGATGCCAAGGAAATAATCCTTGCAATCTCAATATTATCTAACGGATACAATCTATTATTGTTGCTGCAACGAGGTTCACATTTACAAAAACTAACTGATCTCTATATCATCTATTGGAACCATAAGTGCATGTTTGTAGCTTTGTATAGGAGGATGTGGATTCAAATATATGTTTAGTTAAGTGACATTGCAAAAAAATATGAGGGTGCCATCAAAATTGAAATGTTACAATCTCAAGCCAGGTCAATAAGCACATGATTCCTCTAAAGAAGTACAATGGTGGTAAAGTCAAAATACTTCACTTCTGAAGTAATGCATCAGAACCCTTGCCTGATTCCCTGAAAGGACTGCTATATACTTAGGGCAAAGCGTTTTGGAGGAGGAATATATATGAAATCTAAAAGAAAGAGTGCATGCTATGGTTTGCAATTTGGTGGATCACACTAGATTGAATTGTTTTCCCGATTCCGCTCATCCTAAAGGCATTCTCCCGTTTTCAAATTTCTTTGTCTCTCAAAGACATGAAACTTGGGGGGGGGGGATACAAAATCTGACAAGATACAAGAAAGTAAAATACAACTTAAGGTTCATTATGCAGATCGAAGTTTGGTTGAAGAGGAACTCTAAAACTCACTACACCTAGGATTACTCTGCTTTTTTAGTGTTTCTAGGATTACTCTGTTAGCGTATACTTTATGTGACATAAAATTGTTGTCATTATATTCATATTCCATAGTATTTCTTTATAATTATGATTTTGTGTCATGAAAGTTACATATCTCTACTATTAAAGAGGACCTGGTCATTGTACGCTCGCCCTCAGATCCATCCCCTCCACGCGCCCCTTCTCCCATATCATGCATTAACTCAATCAAATCAAATCTTACCAAAATGCCAAGTAAATCAAAACTTTCATTGCCTTCCCCTACCCATACAAATCATCAAATCTAAAATCTAGATATGATCTGTGTAAGATTTATGTTGGACACGATTGATGTTGAACCACTAGAATATGTATACCCCTATTGCAACACATGGGCAAGTAGGTACTTATAGTGTAATTGTCGGTCAAAGGCTTCTCGTAAGGAGATCTAATACACATAGTAAAAAAGAGGGTATGAATAGTATGTTAGTTATTTCCAACTGCCCACTGATTTGGACCATTAACACAATTATTTTTGTTTTTGTTCTCAAGTTGTGCTATAGTTTTATGTTTGAATTTGTATGAAATAGTACATTTATTTTATGTTTATACTCCCTCTGATCCTTTTTAGTCTGCATATAAGTTTTGTCCGAAGTCAAAGTATCTCTACTTTGACCAAATCATCATTCTTAGATTCATTATGAAATTTAGTTTCACATTATATATATTTGGTATTGTAGATTTTGATATATTTTAATATAAATTTGGTCAAACTTCGCAAAGTTTGACTTGACACAAATGTAATATGCAGAGTAAAAAGGACCGAAGGGAGTACATGCTAAATTATTTTCGGTCTTCAAAACAACTTGTAAGAGTATGTCTTTGGTTTCACCTAGTGATGATCGCCTTGGTAAGGTATTGTCATACCAACTACTCCCTCTCTTTTGGTTTATAAGGGCTCATCTCAAAATTCCCAACAATCAAGGTAGATGGTGAGTGAAGGGCAAGAGTTTTGTGGGGTTAAAACCGCCCAATAAAATATGCTTCACATGTTTGCATGGTAGTATGGTACATGTAAATAGTATATAACAAGAGTGCATGCATGGCCTCTGATTTTCTCTCTCGCATCTTCGTGGATCGAATGTGCCATGGGATTCAAAACACCTTAAATCAAAATGAAACTGATATACCCTAAAAAACTGAGACTAATATGATGAAAAACTAAAAATAATAATCTGATATATAGATCCTCTGAAGCTTAAAGGAAGGGAATAACTAATGCTATCTTGGTATCAAAATATAATATGTTTTTATAGTTCAAATTAAACTGAAAAAAACGTCCTATATTACACTAATTTTTAAAGCAGCATACAAGCACAACTGTATTTTTTTTAGAGAAGCACAAGAGCATCTCTTTAGGCATACAACAATATCCAGCAAAAGACTGGGATAAGGGCAAGATGGTTGTGCAACTGACGGGGCGGAGCAACCATTACCGCATGTGTCGAAAGAGTCGAAGATTCCGCGCAAATGGCAACCGACGCCGTTTGGATGGGCCAAGCTAAATGTTGATGGGTCCTTCACACATAAAGATGGCAGGGCGGACATTGGGATGGTCCTGCGCGGCCATGACGACGGCATCATCTTCTCTGCTTGCCGCTCCTTGCGTTTGTGCTCTGGCCCTCTACATGCCGAGCTCGAGGGATGCCGGGAAGGCCTCAGCCTAGCCCTACAGTGGACTGAGCTATCGACCGCCCTTGAATGCGACCGCTTGCAGGCCGTGTCGATGATCAAGGCGACTGGATAAGATCGCTCCGAGCATGCTATGGTGGTCTCAGAGGTCAAGGAGCTTCTGGATAATAGGGAGTGTTGTGTTACTCATATTTTTAGAGAGCAAAATAATATAAGCCATGTGTCAGCAAATTTTGGTAAAACGGAAGACCGTACGGTAGTCTGGCTCCGCTCTGGACCGGCTAACATCCCCTAGCCTGTGTAGGGATGATCTCTCCTGCTCTTGAGTAATACACTCCTTTTAAAACAAAAAAAAAGAGCATCTCGAAAAAGTACAAAGAGCCTGTACGTGTAGCATTTTTGCCTAACGGCGGACGGAGAAAGGAGCGACGGCCAACGGCAGAGCGAGCCCGTTGTCTCCGAGGCTACCGTCCAGCGAGCGAGCGAGCGCAATAAACAAAAATCAAAGCCGATCTCTCTCTCTCTCTCTCTCTCTCTCTCTCTCTCTCTCTCTCTCTCTTGCGCCGCCACCGCCGCTGCCCAGCTATTTATTTATCACCAGGAGTCCAGAGCCACCTGCCCCCAACCAAAGAAAAACAGCAAAGGGTGAGCCAAGGCCGCTGCCTCTGCCCACCTGCCTCCGCCCACCAACCGCCGACGCCCCCTCAACCCCGCCCCCTCGGGCCGCGCTTCGCCGCCGCCGCTCCCCTACTTCATCGGCCTCCGGGACATCACATCCCGCTGCTATCTCCACCCCGTCCCAGCCTTTGGCCATTGGGTTGGGTCCTCCCTTCCTTTGAGGTATGAGCAGCTAGCTAGGTTGTTTGTTTTCCATCTGTTGTCAAATCAATCGATCCCACCAGGGTACGGAGGGGAGGGGACCTTCGCAATTTCCGGGTGTGTCGCCGCACTATTTAGATCCGCCCTGCTCGTGGCAACGTATTGTGTGGCGTCATAGGTTGCTAATTTCTGTTGTGAGATTGGATGAGCCATTGTGCAAGATTTTCGTGCAGTGCCATAATACAGACGACTCCCCTTGCACAGATCCAGGGATCTGATTGCCTGAATATCGTACAGCCTGCATCGTGTTGAGCAAAAGCGTTAATCGCTGCATTCTGAATAGAGGATGAAATAACTTTTGCTGATTCTGTAAGGTGCTGCCTGATGCTAACTAGGGAAATTTATCTCCTGATACGTTTCATTTGTGTGCAATTCGCACTCTGGGAATAAATGACACAAGTGTTTGTCTGTAATTTGGAACTGCTATTTTACTGCAGTAATTCATAATTAATTAGTACTACCGTTGTTTCCTTTGATGTTCAGAGTGGAGGGGGGAAATAGTTTGCCATCACTTGTTCCATTGATGATGATCGCAAGAAAATATGTAGTCTAACTTACAATCAACTACCCTTGTTTTACTCTCATTACCATTTGTTTCAAGTGTTCCTATACCTACTCCATGGATTGTGTAATTAGAATCTGCTTTTACCACTGTATATTAGGTTATTAGTGTGGTTCAAATTTCTTAGATGGAACATGTAATTAGACTCTGCATGTTACCACTGTATATTAATCTCATATAATTCTGTTCCTGCAGTTGGACATGGCATCAGCTGTTACCATGACTTCAGTTAGTGCTCAGGCCACTTTGGTTTCAAGGCCAAGGAGTTATGGAACCACAAGTTACGGCGGCTTAAAGGCGTCATCGTCATCAATTGGCTTCGAATTGGGATCCTCATTCCTTGGCAAGACCGCACCTCTTCGGGCGTCTGTCACCACAAGGGTTGTGCCAAAGGCAAAGTCTGTGGCTCAGGTACTCCCTGAGGCATCTTACAAAGTGGCAGTGCTTGGTGCTGCTGGGGGCATCGGACAGCCATTGGGCCTGTTAATCAAGATGTCTCCTCTGGTCTCAGAACTGCGCCTGTATGATATTGCGAATGTCAAGGGAGTCGCTGCTGATCTCAGCCACTGCAACACACCTTCTCAGGTCATGGACTTTACTGGCCCCGCAGAATTAGCCAACTGCTTGAAAGGTGTGGATGTTGTTGTCATCCCTGCTGGGGTCCCAAGAAAGCCAGGCATGACTCGTGATGACCTGTTTAACATCAACGCGGGCATCGTCAAGTCGCTTATTGAGGCTGTCGCAGACAATTGCCCTGAGGCCTTTATCCATATTATCAGCAACCCAGTCAACTCCACAGTGCCGATTGCTGCTGAGATTCTGAAACAGAAGGGTGTCTACAACCCCAAGAAGCTTTTCGGAGTTTCCACCCTAGATGTTGTCAGGGCTAACACATTTGTAGCTCAGAAGAAGGACCTCAAGCTCATTGACGTTGATGTCCCAGTTGTTGGTGGTCATGCTGGAATCACAATCCTACCTCTGTTGTCCAAGACTAGGCCATCTGTTACCTTCACGGATGAGGAAACCGAAGAGCTGACAAAGAGGATACAGAACGCGGGGACAGAGGTGGTGGAGGCGAAAGCCGGTGCTGGATCTGCTACCTTGTCCATGGCATATGCCGCCGCCAGATTTGTCGAGTCATCACTCCGTGCACTGGCTGGTGATCCAGATGTTTACGAGTGCACGTATGTCCAGTCCGAGCTAACTGAGCTGCCATTCTTTGCGTCCAGAGTTAAGATTGGGAAGAATGGTGTCGAGTCCATCATCTCTTCCGACCTGGAGGGAGTGACCGATTACGAGGCCAAGGCACTCGAGGCGTTGAAGCCTGAGCTGAAGGCCAGCATCGAGAAGGGCATCGAGTTTGTGCACAAGCATCAGGGAGCTGCCGCGTCTGTTTGAGGTAAAGGAGGAGTTTAACTCCTCCGTACGAAGAGAATAAAGGCAAAATGATTGTCCCTGTCTTAAGTTTTGCAGCCTAGAGTGTTGACATCATGTAGGAAGGGGGGGTATGCCCTGGAGCAGCTATATTTGTCAGTTGTTGGTCGGTTTCTTATATGATTCTAGATTGCTCCCTGTTCTGGGGTCTTATTTTGTTTGACGACACATTACGCCTGCTGTTCTTGTAGCCTCCGAAGTTGACAAACCGTGGAATAATAATAAAGCATTTCTTTGATATAGTTGCTCGGAACCTCTTATGTGGGAACTTGTACTAGTATGTTGTGGTCTCCACCATCAGGTTCCTCCTATAGCTCTTGGCTACTTGTCATTTTCCTTGTGTTTTAATTGACTCTATTTTATTGATTGATTGGCGATTCCGTTGTTAGTCTTGTTATTATCGATGTGAACAATGTGTCTGTGCGTGTGAGATGGACGGCTGGAAGAGTACCACTGAGTATTATGGTGCAATTTCGGCTCGCGCTGCTCTTGCAAACAAATGGAGTCTGAACTTGATCATTGCTTGTCGAAACCTCATTTGCTGCCTAGATGAAGCCCTTCTTTCTACAGATCCAGGGATGTGATTGTCTTGTTCATCCATATCGCGAGGTAATTGTTGTGTACTCAACAGCAGATGAATCTCTAAATTCACTAAGCTCCCAGGGTATCGATTTGGCCGGCTGTTACCGATTTAGATTGGGTCAAGCACGGGGAGGGAGGCCTTTGCTGGTGTCGTGGAGGCTGGGAGGCATTGGCAGAATACGTGCTGCGAGGTCTTCTTTCCTCGCCTGTGTCCAGAGGGGAGGGCACAGTCTGGGGAGGGTTTGGGCCACCGTTGGGAGGAAGGATGTCATTGCAGTTGCTGCTCGAGGGGCACCCCTGTTGGTTACCATTGTTAGGAGTGACTATTTGTTCAATGTGTTTAATGGCAAATATGGAGTTGTATGGCAGGTGGCATGTCTGAGTCCGTGGATTGCACTGTTTACTATGGCAACAAGTTGAAATACTGGTTGACAACAAGTCTTGGGTCTGATCCCAACGAGTGCTCCGTTAGTATTTATGCAGTATGGACCAAATCTGGTAAAAATGTTTTGTGGGAGTTGAACATGATAGATAGGAGTAACTTAGACTAGTAACATGCATATGTTACTAGTCTATGTTACTACCTCTATAGTGGGTAGTAACATATGTGTGTCATGCATCACCTCATTTATTACTTTGTAGACTCGTTTTGCATTGGAAACCGCTATGTGATGGTAACATATTATGTTACTCTATTTGCCTCTCTCTTCATTAATTACCTGACACATCATCTTTTTTGCTTATGTGGCATGTATGTTACGACTTATGTTATTCTCACTATGACCAGCCTAAGGCTGACCATAGTGGGGGTAACATAAGTAGTATCATGCACTTGGAACTCGCAAACATGCTTATGTGGCAGGCAATTAAAGAAGAGAAAGATGGTTATAGTAACATAGGTAGATACCGTAACATAATAAATGTGATGCTACTATGTGTCATGCATAGCAATAAATGAAACCATCTATGATACTAATCTATGATAATATGCACTATAGAGGTAGTAACATATGCATGTTACTAGTCTAAGTTACTTCTCACTATGACCAGCCTAAGTGGTTGACCTGGTTAAGGCGTTGCAGAAAACGGATGATTCACTGTGCCGAAGGAGGAGAATTTATTGGAAGGCGGCCGGGTGTATGAACCCAACCAGGGTAGTCAGTCGGCTAATGAGATTCAGCCACCTGGGTCACAACCGATGAATAGTAAAATTACATGCCACACGTCGTCGTTTGTCGTGAAACAGGGTTGAGGAGTCAGTCATCTGTAATTGTTGCTAGTGGTTTGGCTAATATTGCTGCTAGTGGTTTGGCTAATGTGGACGGGGAAGGGGAGAAAATGCAAAGGATGATGGAAGAGAAGGATGACAATGGATTGGCGGATGAGAATGGATTGGCGGATGATCTAGATTCTGATATTTTTTAAGAAGATGAAGGTGAGTGAGGATGACGACAAGTAGGAGGTGTCGATTCCTTATGCATGGAATCAGGGCCTCTCAACCGGCCTGACCATGAATCGATGGGAGTCCATGAGTCTGCATGGGAATATCATTAGAACCAGGTCCAAAATAGGTGCTATTTATGGAGTGCGGCTAATCTGCACCCGGGCTCATCTGCACCTACGCTTAGAAAAAAATTTAAAAAAATACTAGAAAAATTCAAAAAATTCCAATTTTTTTATGGTGGTAGATAATTTGACGCGTGAGGTGCGCCCCAAAATTCATCTCATTTGAGCATCTAAGCAGCTCTCGGCAAAAAAGACAAAATCAGGGTCTGTAAAAATGTTCACTGTTCACGCACTGTTTTGACCCGATTTGTCTTTTTTGCCGGGAGCTGCTCAGATGTCCAAATAAGTTGAATTTTGGGGCGCACCTCACGCGTCAAATTATCTACCACCAAATTTTTTTTGGAATTTTTAAAAAATTTCTATTATTTTTTTTTGTTTTTTTTTGCTGAGAGGGAGCAGATGAGCCCGGGCACCGTTTTGAGTTTTCGCTATTTATGCCATAAAGAAACAACTGAAGAATGAAGTGACATAATGGAGCGGGCTATGTCGGTGCATAGGGTTTTCACACACACATATCAAGTCAAACAAACTTATAACTTTGAAATGTGCTTAAAATGGTTCTCGACAAGGTGCACGACCACATGCCCAAGTGAAACATGCACTGGGTTGTCACTAATATTGTTCCATATAATTATGTGAGGAAAAACATTCTAGTTGATCATCCCAACCTGAATTCAACTCTCATAAAAAACTCATGTATAAATGAGATAGTGGAGAAGAAAGACATGGAAGCGAAGCACACCAAAATGCGGTGAAAGCAACATATAACTATGAAATTCGTTATGTGAAGGCTAAGCAGAGGACAATGGATGATAAGTTTGGGACGTTCAGAGACAGCAAGTGGGGGGGGGGGTTAATAGAATGAGCGAGGCAAGAGGGTGGGAAGGAACATGGGAGGATGAGTGAGATGTAGAGAAGAAAAGGCGTGTGAGAGATGACGGCTGGAAGGGAATGGGTAGAAGAGGGATGACGAGAAGGGAAAGAGCGGGAGATGGATGGTGGGAAGGAAAAGGACGTGAGAGGGAATGATGAAGGGCAATAAAAAAAGACTTCTTCCTCAATAGAAAGGAAGAGCAACTCTTGTTCGCCCTAAGAATGGCATGCAACTTCGTTAGGAAGTTTACGCGAAGAGATGGGCCTAGAAGCCCTCTTCAATCTAACAATGACTGAAGAGATGATTTTCGTCCGGAGCCGCAAAGAAGAGCCCGTCTTTGGCCCATATGTGGACGAAAATGTCCTCTTTGACCAAGGTGCGGACAAAAACTGGCTCTTCGGCCTGTCCGCGAATGAAGTTGACAAACACATTCAAACTAGAGACCTCCTTCGTAGCGCTTGTGCACCAATTAAGCAAACGGTGCTCACACAAGAGAGCGTTGTGGGCTGGCCAAACAAACCTGTGGTCACCACACGCACGGGTGAGCGAGTGGCTAAGCGGGTTGATGGTTTGATTGGTCCACCTTTTGGCAGATTGGCCATTGACTTAGACCCTTGACCATTGACTTTTTTTGAAAAGTTCATGTGATCTTAAAAATTGCAGCATTCGGAAAAAACATTCATGGGTTTTTAAAAAGTTAACACATTTGAAAAGTTCAGGAAATTTAGGGAAAACTGTTAATTTGGAAAAAATCATGAATTTGATTTTTTTTTGTGAATTTGGGAAAATATTCATGAATTTGAAAACATTGAAATTCGGAAAAAGATATTTGTTTTTTCACAAATTTGGACAAAATTTGCAAATTTAAAATAAATCATGAATATGTAAAAGAAATTTTCATGAAAATAAAAATGAATAATGAAGGAAAAATGAAGACAAAACTTGAAAGAAAAAAAATAACAAAAACCAGCAAAAAAGAGACAGAAAAAAAACACAAAAGAACCGGCCACAAAAAAAAACTAGAAACCGCATACCGGTACAGTACGAAGTGGGTTGGCCCGTTTCGGTCGGGGGTGTCTGCGCCCCGAGCGCGATTTGGCGTCGGACTAGTCTGACTCTCTATCCTAGTCGACCATCACGCCGTCCTTTATATTCGCCCGCACCTTCCGATATCGGTGTACATCCTCCGCAACCGTGCTCATCGTCCGCAACCGAACTCGCGACGCCACACCCCCGCACCGAGCTGAACATTTTTTACTACTTTATAACTAAATAAATGCACCTAAGCATGGTCTTAAATGGTATAGTATATTTCTATTATCTTTATCCAAATTAAAAATATAATTATACATTTAAATATTCAAATACAACAATTGAATATTCAACTATGATGTTATTGTACACTAGGCTTAAATGATATCTTAAAAGGAAAGTCATGTTAATTTTTACTCTCGAGATATTTCCTCGTACAGAACTTAGGCAATATGGGAGCTCCACCTAGACCACATAAAGATGCAAACTAAACAAAATTACGCCCTCCATTGACCAATTTTATGACACTTTGATGTATCATAGGTATATGTATATGTTCGTGCTTGTCTTATTATTCATGCATATATTGTTAGAAATACATATGGTCTGATAAATATCTTGATGGAAGTAGGAGAGTTTGTTGGATGGCGATGGGGTATATGCTATGAACCCGACCAAGGTAGCCAGTCGTCTAATTATAATGACATTGATCCACCTGGGTCACAACCAGTGGATGTTAGCCATCCCGATGTAGAGTCAAATTATGTGTTACACATTTTCATTGGTCATGAAGTAGGGTTGAGCAGTCAATCAGTAGTAATTGGTGGTAGTGGTTTGTCTAATGGGAATGTGAAAGGGAAGGAAATGCACAGGGTGATGGAAGAGAAGGATGATGATAGATTAGCGGGTGATATAGATTCTGGTAATTTTGAAGAAGATGAAGGTGAGGGAAGGCTAATCAGAGGACGATGGAGGACAAGTTTGGGACATTCATAATCAACAAGTAGGGGAGGAGTTTAATAGAATGAGCGAGGCAAGAGAACGAGTGGAAAGGAACAAAGGAGGAGGAGTGAGATGTCGGAAAGAAAAAGCACAAGAGAGGTGATGGCGGGAAGGAAAAGGGCGGGGGAGGGATGTCGGGAAGGGAAAGGGCGGGAAGGAAAAGGGCGTGAGAGGGAATGATGAGGGCAATCAGAAAAAAAAAATTCATCCACAACAAAACAAAGAGCAACTTTTCGTCCACCCTAAAAACGATATGCAACTTTGTTGGCAGTTTACGTGAAGAGGTGGATCTAGAAGCCCTCTTTGGTCTAACATTGACTGAAGAGATGATTTTCACCCGGAGCCACAACAAAGAGCCCATCTTTGGCCATGCTTGGACGAAAACGTCATCTTTAGCCACGTGCAGACAAAAATCGACTCTTCCGCCTGATCGCGAATGAAGTCAACAAACGCAGTAGGACTATAGACCTCCTCCTCAGCACATGCTGCCCTGTTTAAGCAAACGATGCTCGCGTGAGAGGGCTTGTGGGCCGGCCCAACAAACTGATGCTCACCACATGGCACGGGTGAGCGAGTGGCTGAGCGGGTTGATGGTTTGACTGGTTCACTTTTTGATAAGTTGACCTTTGACTTAGATTGTTGACCATTTTCTTTTTCGAGAAAGTTCATGTGATTTCAAAAAGTATAGAACTCAAAAAATGTTCACGGGTTTCGAGAAAACTTCACAAAATTGAAAAAGTTCATGAATTTGAAAAATATGCAAAAATTTAAAACATTTAATGAATTTGGATAAGAGTTCATGAATTTAAAAAAAGTTCAAGAATTTAGTTTTTTTTACTTCAAAACAAAATTTGAAAAAATTCATGGATTTGAAAAAGCCACGAATTTCAGAAAAAAATGCAAAATTGGGTAAAAGATTAGATAATTTGGAAAAAGTTGACGAATTTGGTCAAAATTTGTGAATCTAAAAAAATCACAAACTTTAAAAAGAAAAGTTCACTAAAATTAAAATGAAGAAAAATAAAAAGGAAATAAATAGAAAACGGAAAAGTTAAAAAAATGAACAAATGCCAGCAGAAAACGGACAGAAAACAAACAAAAGAAACCGGCACCATAATAGGAAAACCGCACTACCAGTGCTAAGTGGGCCGGCCCGTTTCGTTATGGAGCGCAGAATAGGATTTGGCGTCGGACTGGTCGACTCCCTATCCTAGTCGACCGACCCATCGCGTCGTCCCCCCTTTTATATTCGCCCACAACGCTGGCGTACCTCGTCTGGTCACGTGCTCATCGTCCGCAAGCCTGCGTTATCCTTTATATCCGGCCGCACCTTTAGCCGCCGGCGTACATCATCTCCGCAACCGCCATGCACCCACACCGAGGTGAACATTTTTTACTACTTTATAACTAAATGCACCTAAGCATGGTCTTAAATGGTATATTTCTATTATCTTTAACCAAATTAAAAATATAATTGTACATTTAAATATTCAAATACAACAATTGAATATTCAACTATGATGTTATTGTACACTAGGCTTAAATAATATTCTAAAAGGAAAGTCATGTTAATTTTTACCCTCGAGATATTTCCTCGTACAAAACTTAGGCAATATGGGAGCTCCACCTAGACCACATAAAGATACAAACTAAACGAAATTACGCCCTCCATTGACCAATTTTATGACACTTTGATGTATCATAGGTATACGTATATGTTCGCGCTTGTCTTATTATTCATGCATATATTGTTAGAAATACATATGGTCTGATAAATATCTTGATGGAACGTGGAAGTTTCGAGAGTGTATAATTTATTATATCTTTTTTGGGGGAATGCCATCATGGATACCTTATTGCATAGGTAATATAGTTACATCGTTTGAAAGGCATTCAACCATGAAGTCTGGGGCTCATCCTCCCATAAAAACTCTAGGGTATGATGTTTCCATAGCAAATTTGTCTTTGGACTTTTTTATATTAAACCTCATGGGTCATGCCATGACTGAAGATCACTCTTCGTTCCCTCGTGGACCGAAAAGACTCTTTCCTCGACCGAAGAGGTATCCTCATGGCCTGTTGGGCCAAAGAGACGGTCTTCGTCCGCGGCAGCACCAAAGATGAATTCTACCCGTGAAAAAACAAAGATGAATTCTTCGTTCCACTCCCAAACGAAGAGTTTCGGGATAACATCGAGGCTTTCTTCTTCCTCGAAACGACTGCCATCTCTCTATCTATCTATCTATCTATCTATCTCTCTCTCTCTCTCTCTCTCCCTCTCTCTCTCTCTCTCTGTGTGTGTGTGTGCGTGCTAACCTCATCCGATTGCAATTAGCACTATCATGTGCATAAACTTGTACCTGTCAAAATTGTTTTGGCGCATTGCCTCCCATCATCCTAACGATCTCAGAGATAGCCCACTCAAATGTCTCCACCATCTTGTCACGGACTAGCACTCCCGCGAGTATTATGCTTTGAAAATGGTTGTTAACTCTGACGAAAAGCCCAAAGGGCGTATTATAGAGGTTTGTGTTGTAAGTCATGTCAAACATAACAACATTGTCGAAGAAGGTGTACTGCTTTCTACTACTTCTATTTGCCCACATCAACGATGTGACCCTACTGCCCTTGTCAGCTTGCACATGGTGAAGGGTGCAAGTGTGGATCTCTCGCAAAAAGCTCGGCAAAAACTTCCATTGTTTTCCTTACATCATCCTCTGCCTGCTCATGGTTTATCTTACCACACAGATTCTTCAACGCCCTCTTTGTGAAAGGACCTTTTCCATGGATCCAAAGAAGCTACCAATAATGTTGTACACCTTTGCAAGGTTGACATTGCTGCCGAAGCTTCTTCACCAAATCCCGGTTGTAGACATTTATATGCTTGTGTGATGGGCAGACGGCCAGTGTATTGTCTGCCCATACGTCGGGGACAACAAACGAGTGTGCTGCTCATGGTGCTCTGCTATGTACCAGCCATTGTCCTTTGATCTCAACAATCTTATCAGTGTAGGGCACTCACAACGGCAAGACCTTGTGTTCTCCACCCCGCCTTACCATGAACAAGAACACCACATTCAAACGTTAGCGAAATATTTACATTTCATTTTTCTGTCCAGTTTTTTGTGCAAACACATCATACATTATAGTAAGATGTACTCACCGCACACCCACAAACAACTTCTTGCATGCGCTTCGTCTTCTCAACATTTAGGTCTCTTTTGGTTCATAGGATATGATTATCTTAGGGATAAGAATTTTGTAGGAAATGAGATGACATGTATCTCAAATCCTATGGGTAGGAATAGAAAACGAGATGCCATTTGGTTGACACCAAAGGAATTTTTCCATTGAGTCTAGGCTCATTTTTATTTTCCTATGAAATGTGGAGGATAGGAAGCAATCCTATGTAGGAATAGGAATCCATTCCTATGAACCAAAGGGCTCTAAAGAAAAAAAATAAACTATAAGAATCCTGTCCTCTAAAATTCCTCCAAGCCAAAGGAGGCCTAGTCAAATCTTTCCATACCTAATGCCGAATCCCTTCTCCCAAGAGTACAGGTTGTAAAAGTCGTAGGCTTCTCCCAAAGTATCAAAACTCGTCCCCAATGTCGGCACTAGGACATTGTCCCCTTGATTTTCCGTGAAACCTCGAATTGTTTCTCTAGAGCAACTTTTCGTCCGCCCTAAGAACGACATGCAACTTTGTTGGCAGTTTACGTGAAGAGGTGGACCTAGAAGCCCTCTTCGGTCTAACATTGACTAAAGAGATGATTTTCGCCCAGAGCCGCAACAAAGAGTCCATCTTTGGCCCATGCTTGGACGAAAACGTCATCTTCAGCCAGGTGCGGACGAAAACTGACTCTTCCGCCTGATCGCGAATGAAGTCAACAAACATAGTAGGACTATAGACCTCCTCCTCAGAACCTGCTGCCCTTGTTATGCAAATGATGCTCACGTGAGAGGGCTTGTGGGCCGTCCCAACAAAGTGGTGCTCACCACATGGCACGGGTGAGCGAGTGGCTGAGAGGGTTGATGGTTTGATTGGTTCACTTTCCGATAAGTTGACCTTTGACTTAGACTGTTAACCATTTTCCTTTTCGAGAAAGTTCATGTGATTTCAAAAAGCATATAATTCAAAAAAATTGTTCACGGGTTTTGAAAAAACTTCACAAAATTGAAAAAGTTCATGAATTTGAAAAATAGCAAGAATTTAAAACATTTAATGAATTTGGATAAGAGTTCATGAATTTGGAATTTTTTACTTAAAAAAACAAAATTTGAAAAAGTCACGAATTACAGAAAAATTGTAAAATTTGGTAAAAGATTAGATAATTTGGAAAAGGTTCACTAATTTGGTCAAAATTTGTGAATATAAAAAATCACGAATTTTAAAAATAAAAATTCACGAAAATTAAGATGAAGAAAAATAAATAGAAAACAGAAAAGTTAAAAAATGAACAAACGCCAGCAGAAAACGGACAGAAAACACACAAAAGAAACCGGCCAGACCACTCCTATACCACTGCTAAGTGGGCCGGCCCGTTTCGTTACGGAGCGCAGAAGGATTTGGCGTCGGACTGGTCGCCCGACTCCCTAGTCGAGTCGACCGACCCATCGCGCCGTCCTGCCCTTATATTCGCCCGCAACCCAACGACGGCGTACCAGGTCTCGCGTGCTCATCCTCCAACTCACGACACGCCCCGCACCGAACCGAACCACAGACCATCGCGCACACCAACCTCTTCGCCGACGCGGCCATGGCGGCGACAGCGACGGTGAGCTCGGCGGGCGGGATCCTCGCCATGCTCCACGAGCCGGCGGAGGAGCTCAAGCTGCACGCGCTCGCCAGCCTCAACTCCGTCGTCCACCTCTTCTACCCGGAGATCTCCACCAGCATCCCCGCCATGTGAGACCCCTCCCCCCCTCCCGTATCCTCCCCGCGATACCTAGTTGCCGCCGCCCTAGATGCCGGCCGGTTGACGAGGATTTCCCTTCCGTCCCGCGATTCGTTTGGTTGGCCTCGTCCGGTCCGAGTGCGCGGATGTGCCCTCCGTGAGAGTTCGAAGCGAATTCACAAAACGATGCTACTGTATTTGGTAGCAGTCGTAAAAATTTCAACTCTTTGCACTTTGATAGATATAACTGACAGTTGTAGGAGTGAGGTGTCAACTGAGGAGGGGAGACAATTCAGAAAGCTTTCAACTTTCAGTTTGGTGCAAGTTGTTTTACGAGTTCGATTCGCTCGGTTGCTTATAATCAGTTCAGTTGTAATGCCTGCCCTGTGCTAAGAAACATCTTTGACAGACTGACCATTCAACTGTTACTTGCAAAGTTGCAATAGTTTAGGATGACACATGTTTTGGGAAGTCAATCTATTGTTTGTTACCCAAGCTCAGATTATAAATTCCTTGTCTGAATTTCCAAGGAAGCAAATCAATAATTTGTTTCCATCATATCCTTTTGCCTGCAGCGAGAGCATGTATGAAGACGACGAATTTGACCAGAGACAGCTTGCTGCACTAGTTGTTTCTAAGGTAGGATCTCAAGTTATTTTATACCTTTTCTAGAAGCGGCGTATTTTGCATTGCTTATATTGATGACTGCTGCGTATCATTATCATGTAGGTGTTCTACTACCTGGGCGAGTTAAACGATGCACTGTCGTATGCACTTGGTGCTGGACCTCTGTTTGATGTTTCTGAGGATTCTGATTATGCTCTGGCTCTTTTAGGTGACGACTTGTCTTTATTTCTCAATCATTCTGGATGTTATTTCACATGAATTTCTTTTGCTCATTGTGTTGAATTGGTGCTTCTTTTCTTTCAGCCAAAGCATTAGATGAATATGCGAGTTTCAAGACAAGAGCTTCTAAAGCTATGGAGGAAGAAGAGAATGTGGATCCTAGACTAGAGGCCATAGTGGAGAGGATGTTGGAGAGGTATGATAATATATCCTACCGTTTGCACATATACTCTTATTTATCAGATGGAGTATTTAGCTAATGTTACTCTTTGCTGCAGGTGTATTCTTGATGGGAAATACCAACAGGCCATGGGTATGGCTGTTGAATGCAGGAGACTGGATAAGCTGGAGGAAGCAATTGTTCAGTGTGCTAATATTCACGGGGCTCTTTCATATTGCATCAACTTTTCTCATCAATATGTTAGTCACCGTGAATATCGTTCTGAGGTATCCTAAGTTTTTTATGTTAAAATTTATTTGGCAGTATGATTGGTTTATTAAGTTAAAAAGCAAGTAGTTTAGTTTACAATAATCAAAAATTAACATTCTTTATGTGTTGATCTAATAATTCATTTTATTGCCAGGTTCTTCGCTGTCTTGTTAAAATATACCAGACTTTGCCGCATCCAGATTATCTGAGCATCTGCCAGTGCCTTATGGTTCTGGGCGAGCATGAAACTGTTGCGAATATATTGGACACACTACTTTCTGGAAGCCAGGTATATGTTTGTTCTTTACTCTGCCCACCACTACTTACATTGTGGTCTCTGTTGCTTACTTGAGATATTGTGTTCATTATGCAGGATGATGCTCTCATTGCATACCAAATTGCTTTTGATCTAGTGGAAAATGAAAATCAGGCCTTCCTTCTGAATGTGGGGAATCGCCTGGACTCACAGACTCCTGGCCAGTCAGCTTTACCGGTTGATCAGACTGTTAACGCGCGTACAACTAGCACAGAACCAGCGGGTGATGTTCAGATGGGAGATGGCACAACTACTTCAAACAGAAATGCTCACCCAGTGGATCCAAATGAGGCAGCGCATGCTGATAGGCTTGCAAAACTTAAAGGGATACTGTCAGGGGAGAAGTCTATTCAGCTTACGCTGCAATTTTTGTATAGCCACAACAGGTAAACTTATTATGTCCTAAACGTTGAACCCTGGTCTCTTGCAACTTCTATATCTGACATCACCTTGATGGGTTTGTTTGTTTGGTAGGTCTGATCTTCTAATTCTGAAGACAATAAAGCAGGCTGTGGAAACGAGTGGCAATGTTTGCCATAGTGCAACTGTTTGTTCCAATGCGATCATGCATGCAGGAACAACTGTAGATACCTTTTTAAGAGAAAATCTGGTAAAAAAAAATCTGGTTGTTTTGTTGTCATGCAGAGTTTTTTTTTTGCCCCTGTAATGTCTCATTTTGGTATTGTCTTTTAGGAATGGTTAAGCAAGGCAACCAAGTGGGCTAAATTTAGTGCGACAGCTGGACTGGGTGTCATTCATAGAGGCCA
Organism: Triticum aestivum; assembly: GCF_018294505.1. Lineage (NCBI taxonomy): Eukaryota > Viridiplantae > Streptophyta > Magnoliopsida > Poales > Poaceae > Triticum > Triticum aestivum. Next base: position 598,400,040 of record NC_057795.1, on the reverse strand, counting down.
CCTTCAGCAAGGTCGGGCTTTGATGGCCCCGTACCTACCTCAAAATGGTGCAGTTGGTGGTGGCAGTCCATATTCAGAAGGTGGTGCCCTCTATGCTTTAGGTTTGATTCATGCCAACCATGGCGAAGGAATCAAACAATTCCTCCGTGAAAGCCTTCGCAACACCAGTGCAGAGGTGACATTTTGTTCCTTGTCCTTTTTGCGTAATGCTAATTATATTGTGAATTTTCTTAATCAAAACTGTATTATTATACAGGTCATCCAGCATGGTGCCTGTTTGGGACTTGGGCTTGCATCTCTCGGGACAGCAGATGAAGAAGTGTTTGAGGACATAAAGAATGTCCTTTACACAGACAGTGCAGTAGCTGGTGAAGCAGCTGGTATCGGCATGGGTTTGCTCATGGTTGGCACAGCCAGTGAGAAGGCCGGTGAGATGCTTGCTTATGCACATGATACACAGCATGAAAAGATTATCAGGTCAGTGCTGTTCAATAATTGTTGCGGTATTTCTGAAGATGCATCTAGCTCTTGTTTCTGACATCTTTCTCTCTCGCTCCGCAGGGGTTTGGCACTTGGCATCGCATTGACAATGTATGGCAGGGAGGAGGAAGCTGACACCTTGATCGAACAAATGACTAGAGATCAAGATCCCATACTACGTTATGGTGGTATGTATGCATTGGCTCTAGCGTACAGAGGAACTGCAAACAACAAAGCTATCCATCAGCTGCTGCACTTCGCTGTATCGGACGTCAGTGATGATGTTCGTAGGACTGCAGTTATGGGTCTTGGATTTGTTCTATACAACGAACCTGAGCAGGTCTGCCCTCTATTCAATTTTATTCCAAGGAACAACATGGACCTGGTGTTCATTATGCATTTATGCTGCTGCACCTCTTTGGCATCTAATAGAAAAAAATGCTAAAATAAAGAATCATCAATAGCTTTGATCCACAACTTACATCTTCTGTTCTGATAATGCAGACTCCAAGAATTGTGTCCCTGCTCTCTGAATCGTACAACCCACATGTTCGTTATGGTGCAGCCCTAGCTGTTGGGATATCCTGTGCAGGCACAGGGTTAAGTGATGCCATTTCCTTGTTGGAGCCTCTCACATCAGACGTTGTTGACTTCGTACGCCAGGGGGCTCTAATTGCTATGGCAATGGTCATGATCCAGACTAATGAGTCCTTTGATTCTCGTGTTGGAACATTTAGGCGTCAGTTGGAAAAGATCATTCTTGACAAGCACGAGGACACCATGAGCAAAATGGGCGCCATACTTGCTTCTGGCATTCTAGATGCCGGTGGCAGGAATGTCACAATCAAACTTCGCTCGAGGAACAAGCATGACAAGCTCACTGCTGTGATTGGCCTCGCTGTTTTCACCCAGTTCTGGTACTGGTACCCTCTCCTATACTTCATCAGCCTGGCCTTCTCGCCAACGGCCATCATGGGTCTCAACTCGAATCTGGAAGTGCCGAAGTTTGAATTTATGTCACATGCTAAGCCGTCCCTCTTTGAGTATCCGAAACCGACGACCCAGCAGGCTACAACTTCGGCTGTCGAGCTGCCCACAGCCATTTTGTCAACCTATGCCAAGGCAAAATCTAGGGCGAAGAAGGATGCGGAAAGCAAAGCTGCTGCTAACCAGGAGAAGACAGCAGCAGAAGCAGAAAGCAAAGCTGCTAACCAGGAGAAGTCAACGGAAGATGCTTCCGGTTCTACTTCTGGCAAGGCAGCTGATGCAATGCAGGTAAGAATAAAACTTCATTTAATCTGTGCTTCGCTTCACCCTCTTCCCATCACCCAAGAATTTTACAAACTTCGAAAGGTTCAGCCTATAATTAATTAAACCACATTCTAGTCGTTTTACTTCATCACAACCATCTTGGTTACTGTATCAGCATCCTCTTACGGACTAGACATCACAGCAAGTACAACATAGCTACGCCCTTGGCCCTTAGCTGTTAATATGCAGCCTTGTGCTGCTCAGTAATGAACCCACCCCAGTGTCTGCCTCATTTGGATTGACCCGTCTCTCTGAAATCTTTGTTCCCAGGTGGACAGCACTGCAGAGAAGAAGGCTCCAGAGCCAGAACCGGCCTTCCAGATCCTGGCGAACCCAGCCCGCGTCGTCCCCCTGCAGGAGAAGTTCATCAAGTTCATCGAGGGCAGCCGATACGTCCCCGTGAGGCCCGCCCCCTGCGGCGGGTTCATCCTCCTACGAGACATGCAGCCCAGCGAGGCCGAGGAGCTCGTCGTGCTCACCGACGCCCCCGCGACAGGGCAGCCGGTGCCCGGTGCCTCTGCCATGGCCGTCGACGACGACGAGCCCCAGCCGCCCCAACCTTTTGAGTACCTGTCCTGATTCATGATATGTGAGAGCATCGCCTGTATATACATTTCTTATTCCCTTTTTCCAGTATTTTTTGTGCGGGAATTTGTTGTTTGTCGGAAACTGTGTAGAGTCATGGCTTCATCAGAAGTTGAGAATTTAGCTGGAATGAGAATCGCCTGTGTATACGTTTCTCCTCGAGGCGTTGATAGTTATTTCTCCTTTCAAAAATACTCCCTCCGTTCTTAAATATAAGTTCTTTGATACCCTGAAACCAAAAAAAAAAAACTTATCTTCTATTGATCCCTTCACTCAGTGGCCCTGACTTGCTTCCAAATTGAGACAATCTGTATGGTCCCTTCATTGAGCTTAGCTATCATGGTTTAGGTGTTTTGGTGCAGTTCCGAATGACGGTTCGATGTTTTGTATAATCACGCTGGGAGAAGTGCCACTGATTCTTTGCCAACAAAAGAAGATATGAACTTGATCGAGTATGCAGTATATGCGGGGATGATTTGGAAAATGCACACCATGCTATGCTACTGTGGTCTGCACAAAACAAAGAGCTATATATAGTAGAGAGGAAACGAGAAAAGTCGCTCTGCCTATAGAGTTTCACCCACCAAGAATCATGCTAAGGAATCTGTGTTACGGGTGATCTCTCTTCTTTGGTCCAGGTGGAGAAAGAGGAATAAAGCAAACCATAAAAATGTTTAGGCCCAAAGACAAGAGAAAAACGGGAATCCGTGAGCCGCTGGTCGCCACCGCCCATGCATGGATGTGGTCAAAATAAACCTTGATGCTTCTTTCTTCCATGCAGCTACCAGTCCGGGAGGCTGGGGCGTCATCGCCAGAGGACCTGATGGAGTGATTCTCATGGCAGCGGCTGGATCGCTGCAAAACCTGCATGATGCCCTGCAAGCCGACGTCCTCACACTGCTCAAGGCCATAGAGCTAGCGGAGCAATTGGGTATGGGTCGTGCATTTTTGAGACGGATTGCCTACCCTGAAGCAGGCTATTGCCTCCACAACGGCAGATCCTAGGTGTGCTGTTCAGAGAAGCGAAATTCCAGTTGCAATTAGGTTTCATTGACCAAAGTGTAGTGTACTGTACGTCCCAGATCATGTAATGCCCCAGCGCATGCATGTGCTGGCTGCCTCTGATTGCCGGAGCTACTACCTCGATGGCCAACATCAACATGTCTGGTTGCCACGTTTCTCATGCGATGTAACCCGCGATGTGGCCGCTGATTTGGCTGGTCCACCGTAATTTCTGGAATGCAAGGTGTTCCAATCTACAAAGAAAAAAAAGGAAACGAGAAAAGTCTGGAAACCGCATGATGAAAAAGCACGTATGATTCAACAATAGAAACGGTGGACGATGCAAAGTAGCAACCTGTACTAGCAATGCCATAACACATTTTGAAACACATGAAAACTTCAGTTGCATATTGGCCAAAGTTTTTGTGATCGGGATGAAACTATCAAACACCTTTTCTTTGATTGCCCGTTGGCCAAAGTTTTGTGGCAGAGGGTGCACATTGCCTTTAACATTACTCCTTGGAATTCTGTCAGTACGTTATTTGGAACGTGGCTTGTTGGGATAGAGTCCGAAACAGCTAGACACATTCGCGTAGGAGTATGTGCTTTGTTATGGGCAAATTGGAACTGCAGAAATGATTTGGCTTTTAACAGAACAACAAATTTTCATTTTTTGCAGGTTATATTCCGAGCCACTGCGCTGATCCGTATGTGATCGTTACTCACTCCGACGGAGGCCAGGGAGCGTTTGGTTACTGGATCTATCTGGTGGGAGTTGGTAGCATGGGATATCTTCAATCGGTTTGGATGGCGATCATGTAATAGGATATGCGATTAGTTTTCCTATCTTTGTTATGCTAGCCGGTTGTGGCCTCTTGGTTTTTTGTCTTTAGCGTTGTGGCTCTTTGTGAGCTTGCCGTGACTTTGTTTCAGACTGTAAGACCTTGTTGAACCTATTTGCTTATTTATTAAGGTGGCCGTATGCATCGTTCTGATGCAGAGGCCGGGGAGTCCCCCCTTTTCAAAAAAAAAACACCGCTCGTCACACCCAGGGAATCGGTTTTGCCCGAAGCAGCGGACCAATTATCACCCATGACTTCTGTGTACCACTAGTGCCACAAATGCCTTTGGTGGTCTTATTGGCGCATACCACAATGGGGCCTGGTTCGCGCAGTCCCTGCTCTGGTGCAGCTTCCTCCTGGACTCCTCAAGCAGCCGCTTGGGCGGCACCCGCGGGCACCACAACCACCACTTGTCCTCTTGCCACACCAACGACGGTCGCCCGCAGGACGACGACGGTCACAACCCCCCCCCCCACCTCATCCTCGACCATGACCCCCTTGTCCACGTAGCAGAACTTGGTCCCCTCATTTATCATTGTGTGGTCATCTAGATGAGCTAGGCGCTGCCATTGAGGATCTACTAGACTGACGGGGTGAGCTCGATGATGGAATCAATGACGCAGAGCAGCCAATCCATCTCCCACATCCACATCTCTCGCTCGTGCCAGCGGCTCCAACCGCCACAGCTCGAACATAGTCGCTGGATTGATAAGGAAGGAGCAATCATCTTTTGCCAAGTCACCTTTCCCACCATGGGTGTGTGTGGGAGATTTTAACGAAGCCCTGAAACATGATGAGCATGACGGCATTGGTTCCAGAAGCTAGTCTCAAATTCAGGGTTTTAGGGACGCAGTAGATGTGTGCGGTCTAGTCGACCTTGGTTTCAAAGGAACTAAATGGACTTTCAAAAAAAGAGTCGCGGGTGGTTCCTACACCCGAGTACGGCTGGATAGGGCACTGGGCTCAGTTGATTGGTGCGGCCTCTTTCCGTCGGCATCGGTGGAGCACTTGACGGCCGCAACATCGGATCACTCGCCGATACTGGTCCAGCTCTATCCACCGAGAAGTAGGAAAAAGAGAAATCAATTTCGGTATGAAGTCATGTGGGACAGGCACCCTGAGCTCAAGACGACCATTAAAACGGCCTGGGAGCCCAACGGCCACAACTTGCATGTGCATGAGGTACAGGCTAAACTAGAGGCTCTTGCAAACAACTTGGGTGATTGGTCCCGTACCACATTTGGTAGTGTACGAGGGGAAATCAGAGGTTTAAAGCAGGAGCCGGAAAGAATGTGTAATGATGCATCGCGTGTTGGGACATCGCATGCGGAAGTCAAGATTAATGATCGTCTGATCGAGCTATACTTACGGGAGGAACTCATGTGGAGGCAAAGATCCCATGTCCAGTGGCTCTCGGAAGGGGACCGAAACTCTCACTTTTTCCATATGAGAGCCTCAATGCGCCGGAGGAAGAACCTAATAAAGGCGCTACAACGACCGGATGGGCAGATGATCGACGACTTAACAGAGATGCAACAGATGGCCCTCGAGTTTTACAAAACACTATATGCCTCAGAGGGAGTTCAGGGGGTGGACGATGTGCTTGATCACGTACCGATGAAAGTGACTAATGCTATGAATGAAACCCTTCTTGCACCTTATAGTGATAAAGAGGTAAAGGAAGCTTTGTTTCAAATGTTCCCCACAAAATCCCCGCGTCCGAATGGCTTCCCAGCACACTTTTTTCAGCGGCATTGGGATATTTGTGGAGGGGTGGTTACTAAATCGGTGCTAGCAATTGTAAAAGGAGAAGAGAATCCGGCATGCATAAATGACACATTGTTGGTTCTCATCCCTAAGGTACAAAACCCCACGTTGCTTTCTCAATTCTGACCGATAAGCTTATGTAATGTTTTTTACAAGATTGCCTCCAAAGTTTTGTCAAACCGTCTGAAGCTGGTATTACCGGATATCATATCCGAGGAGCAATCGGCGTTTGTACCAGGGCGCTTAATAACAGACAATATAATTTCAGCTTATGAATGTCTGCACTTCATGAAGAGGAGTAGATCAAAGAATAATAGCTATGCTGCATTGAAACTCGAGATGATGAAGGCTTATGATCGTGTGGATTGGACATACTTGAGAGCTATTATGCACAAGTTGGGTTTTGCACCAGCATGGGTTGATATTGTGATGACTATGGTGAGTTCAGTAACCTTTTCAGTCATGTTCAATGGCGTTAAGTCTGAGGTGTTTACACCCTCACGAGGTATACGATAGGGAGACCCGATCTCTCCATACATTTTCCTAATAGCAGCAGAGGGCCTTTCCTGCCTCTTAAAATCCCAGAATCAGTCATCCCAGCTTAGCGACATTAAGGTGGCACCGTCTGCACCGGCGGTCAGTCATCTTTTATTCGCGGATGACAGCCTGCTGTTCTTTAGGGCGAGCGTTGATGGAGCAGAAGCAGTGTCAAACTTGTTGGATAGTTATTGTATGGCCTCGGGGCAGAGAATTAATAAGGACAAATCTTCCATCTTTTTCAGCAAGGGATGTCCAGAGATAGTTCGCAACGCTGTTAAAGGCTTCCTCTAGGTACCAAATGAATCATTGAGTGACAGATACCTGGGCATGCCAACTGATGTAGGTCACTCAAAGAAGGGAACCTTCAAATACTTGAGTGATAGAGTTTGGGACAAGGTGAAAGGGTGGATGAGTAAGTGCCTTTCAGCTGGCGGAAAGGATGTGCTAATCAAATCGGTAGCCCAAGCTATCCCGGTCTATTCTATGTCTTGTTTTAAGTTGCCACGAGGTTTATGCAACCACATAAAATCTATTATCCGGAAATTTTGGTGGGGCTGCAAACAAGGTGAACGAAAGCCTGCATGGGTTTCTTGGGATATCATGACTCGACCAAAGCACTTGGGAGGCCTCGGTTTTAGAGATCTTGAACTGTTTAACTTGGCCCTGTTGGCACGCCAAGCTTGGAGATTACTACAAGAACCAACGAGCCTGAGTGCAAGAATTTTGAAAGCTGCTTACTACCCCGGGGGAACAATTTTAGAGGCAGAGGTGGGCTCAAAACCATCATAGATTTGGCGTGCAATCATAGAGGGCCGCGATCTGCTTAAGCAAGGAATCATTCGCCGGATTGGCAACGGCCAAACGACGAAGATTTGGGTTGACAACTGGATACCAAAAAAGATGATTCCACGACCGATTACTTCGCTCGTGGCCGACACTCCTAGGTACGTTTCCGAGCTAATGCTACCGGCTGCTGCATCTTGGAATGAAGGAGTCATTAGACAGGTTTTTCTACCGATCGACGCCGAAGCTATTTTGAGGATACCAGTTTGCACACGCAATATAGAGGATTTCTGGGCTTGGTTTCCGGAGAAGAAGGGAAATTTCACGGTAAGCTCGGCGTATAAATTCTTGCAACGAACGAAAATGCAGAGGGAGGAATGGTTGGAAGGTCGGGGCGGTACATCTAGCTCCGATAGAGATGAGGCATCATGGAGCATGCTGTGGAAAATAAAAGTTCCCTCAAAGATCAGAATCTTCTTATGGAGGTTGGCACACCATTCACTGCCAACTACTGACATTTTGAACCGGAGGAACATGTCGACCCGCGACGCTTGTCCGCTGTGTGGCTGCGAGGACTCATGGAGACATGCTCTTGTTTCCTGCACTATGTCGAGGTGTGTTTGGGCGTTAACTCAAGACACCATCGTAACCAACATGACCGAGAACGAGGAAGCTGATGCGAGAATCTGGCTTTTCCAGCTGCACGAGTCGATGGACCATGTAAACTTTACACGTATGGTCATCACTCTATGGTCGATTTGGTATGCTCGTCGGAAAGCTATATATGAAGCAATCTTCCAAAGCCCACAACAGACTGTCAACTTTGTCAACAACTACATTAGCGATCTTGGCCTCATTACTACTCAGGAGCATCAGCCAGCCCGTATTTTACCCGCCCAAGAAAGGCCATTGAGGTGGCTTCGACCGCCGGCTGGCAGCGTCAAGATCAATGTAGATGGGGCGGTGGCAAGGCGAAGCAGAGGAGGAGCAGTGGCAGTTCTATGCCGGGACCAGGACGGAGTCTACTTGGGATCGTCGGCGGTGATTTATCACTACACACGGGGATCCTCTTCTTTTGGAGACTTATGCTTGTCGGGAGGCACTAGCACTCGCTGACGACCTTGGGGTGCGAAACATCTATGTGGCCTCGGACTCCCAGGAGGTGATTAACGACATCAACAGGGGCACCGGAGGTCCGGATGCATCCATTGTGCATGAAATTAGGAGTCATTTTAATAATTTTAGTTCTTGCTCTTTTGTTCATGAGCGTAGGAATTTCAATTTCGAGGCTCATAATCTCGCAAAATATGCTTGTAAGCTAGGTATAGGGCGTCATGTTTGGTTGGGGTGTGTTGGGCACACCCCATGACCCAGAAACTGTACCTATGACTGTTTCCTTGGATTGAATAAAGATTGCGAGATTCCTCAAAAAAAAAAACTTTCCCACCAAAATTTTCCATTCTCGAAACTCGAGCCGAGTGGAACTACTCCAAAGTGAATATAGTGAAGTGAGGCTGATTTTCTTTTTGAACTGGAAATGAAGCAGTTTTTTTTGAAAGGAAATAAAGCTGATTTTGGTGGAGTGGAATAGTCTCAAACAACCCCATCCTTTCCTCATGTTCTTTTCTTTCAAAATGGACGTTGCTAACATAAGCTGGGCCCTAGAAATCAGATCTGGGCCGATCAATCGTCGATTCGGCCCACCCGTGCTCGCTCTTTAGAATGACAAGAACATTTTTGTAAAACAATACATGAACATTTAGGAAATATGTATCACCACTTTTTAGTATTATTGGAATTTATTTATTGCACTTACTTGAAAGCGTGAACACTTATTGATATCATATGAAAATTTTCATAAGAAACATGTGAACAATTTCTTTATTAATGAACATTGTACAGAGGTTGCTTCAATTAATTCGGATTGGAGGGAGTACATGATTTTAGAATGTAAGAAAAACTTTTAAATTTCATGATTTATTTAAAAATATATGATTTGTTTTTACAAATTTTATAATACTTTTTAATGTATGAGAAACCTATTTTAAATTACATGAACATTTTGTAAAAGTGTGAGAGCAGTTTTGATTCCATAAATAACCATTTATTTTAGTTTTATTAACTATATAAAAACTTAATAAATATTTCAAAATTTTATTTGATTTTCTGCATGCACACAGCGTTGTCTGCTTTCCTTTTTTTATTTACAAACGTCCGAGGCTAATTTTATGGACTGGCCTATTGTTGCGTTGAACGTGTGTGAGGCTAGTGATGTACAAGCGCGGCAGCTAAACGGGCCGGTCTTTGTGAGCGGCGCGGGTGCTATCGACGTCTTGTGGGCCGGATTGGCACCCAAGAAAATGATTCGGCCCACATTCGTGTCGCTCGATCCACAGAAAACAAAGCTCTAGGTTTCTCCTCTCACGCGCCCGAGCTCTCACTCCGCCGCCCGCCGCCCGCCGCCGACGCCGGTCTCCGTCGCCTCCCTCTACTCCGAGCTGCTCCGCCCCGAACGACTCCGCACCGGCTCTTCTTCCCTGCTTCTCGGTACGTACGTGCTTGCACACACATGTACATCTCCCGCTCGCGCGTGCTAGGTGTGTATGATTCCACCGCGCGCGGCATGGCCGGCCCGGCTCCTGCCACTGAATCCGCGTGCTTGTTTGCCGTAGCTCGCGACCGTCCGAATCCCTTGACGCCCCTTGCCTGCCGCCGGATAGTGTCGGATTGGCTGGAAATGATTCTTTGTCGGTGGCAGGATTTGAATTAGCAAGCAGATCACACATTTGCACCATCTACTGCTGCTTGCATTTGCTATAATTTTCACGTTATTTTTTAATCTGACGGCCAATTCCAAGTGGAAACTGTCGATTGGAATACAGTACTACACAGTACCCGATCCTATTTTAGCGCAATTTTTTTTCATCTCTGGTAGACACTAAACAAGCACATATCCAGTTTTAACATTCATTTTGTCATAGACGAGAATGGGAAAGGCGAAAGTAACTTTGGATCCTATGACCCATATAGTTTTTCTTGATGTGCGTATCGAAGAAGTACATGTATATAACCGTCCCACCAGATGTTTGAACTTACTTGGGTATGTTTATTTGATAAGCAAGTTTAGTGAGCACACAAAGAGAAATTATGAGTGTAAGCGATTCAAAAATAGGTGGAGTCATTCAAAACAGACTGTCGGCACAGTTCATGATGCTATTGCTGCTAGTGTCGTACCTTGATGATTAGTTTTTATCGTGACTGCTTTTCTTGGGGGAAACCCTTGTAATGCCTTCACAACCTCTTTTTATCTAACTTGTTGTCAAGTACAAATTACATCTTATTTTTGTTGTATTATTTATTTTATAATGTTAATAATATCTATGATAAACACAGCAAGAAATTACACAATATAATTTAAGATTCACATAATTACAGTCCATGGACTTTTCATCAGAAAATAAAATAAACTAAGGGGCAGAATAACTGATACTTACAGTCTATAGACTTCTCTATGCCGCAGCTCCTGTGGGTAGAGAAGCTTAAACTGGTTCCTGAAGAAGTCTAGGCTGAAAATAACTGTCCTTAAGTATGTTTTATTCATATGCATTCCCTTCTCGAGGAATAAATGTCTGAAGTATTGGCGTGTACTCTGAACTTCTATTTCATTACAGTAATTCATAATTTGCTCCAATTTCTTACTTTGATGTTGTGAATATAGGGAGTAAATACTGTGTGAGCCAAGATCTCAAAGATGAACAAGGGGAAGATTTTTAAGTTAGCCAAGGGATTCCGAGGAAGGGCTAAAAACTGCATAAGAATCGCCAGGGAGCGTGTAGAAAAAGCATTGCAATATTCATACAGGGATCGGCGCAACAAGAAAAGGGACATGCGGTCTCTCTGGATCGAGCGCATCAATGCTGGTACACGACTCCATGGGGTATGTAGTATCTATTTACATTCAAGGTTTGACGATGAAATGAAATTTGTTGCATTCTCATGTTAAATTTTTTTCCCAAAGAAACCAAGCAGAATACGATAACAAAGTATAAGCTACCGGGTTTCTAGTTTTGCTACTGTACGCACACACACACATGTGTCTGATGTATTGTCTGAACTTACTGCCCAGGTGAACTATGGCAACTTCATGCATGGACTGATGAAGGAGAACGTCCAACTCAACAGGAAGGTACTTTCGGAGCTGTCGATGCATGAGCCATACAGCTTCAAGGCCCTCGTTGATGTATCCCGCACTGCATTCCCTGGGAACAGGCCGGCTGCCAAGAAGGAAGGACTAGCAAGCATTCTATAAACAATTCATTCCTCGACAATTCAGTCTACTGTGATGAACTCATGTGATGGGGGTATGTATCACATCACGTTTTAGTCCATGTCATTCGGTCTGTTGGCCTGCTGAACAGAGGGTACATGTACTGTACTTTTGCACTTCTTTCTTCAGATAATGTGCTCTGTTTACCGTCAATAAATCCAGTAGAGCAGAAAGGTTTTAAACCATGTAAAAAACAAGATGTGGTTATTTTGGGCAGAAAGTTTTTCTAGCTTTCGTCTGAAGTCATGTAGAGTAGTCCTTATAAAGACATGCTGAATAGGCCGTACCATCTTGTTATCGACAACAGGCCATCCTTGAATAGCCACTGCGTGTTGATTTGTACTCCCTCCGTTCGGAATTACTCGTCCAAGAAATGAATGTATCTAGATGTATTTTAGTTGTAGATACATTCATTTTTATCCATTTTATGACAAGTAATTCCGAACGGAGGGAGTATTATGTTGCACAAAACCCTGGCCCTTCTCGCTGGCAATATTTCATGCATGGCTCTGCAGTTCTGTTTATTCATTTACATCCTTATCATGCCCGCCTCTGTAACCCTGCTGTTTTGAACTTCTCCCTTCTCCTGATGGGCGCTGTATCAGCAGCCAGATTATTGATCAAACTGATGTTATCATGATAATGGTGTGGCTGGGAGCGATCTTCTCCAGGCATCGTTAGTATGGCTGATTTGAAAACAAGTTAGTAAATAGTACTACCAAAAGATGCAGGCAGAAAATAGTTGGAAACAAATTCTACTGAAGTCTAAAACAAGTTGTACTGGCAGAAAATGCTCAGATGGTTCCAAGTTCACTCACACTTGAGACTTAACCCACACGAGGGTTCAACAGTTGTACTGGAGTCTCAACAGGTCCATACACACATAAAGGTATATCAAAGCAAACTTCAGCACACATCGCCGTCCCAAATTCACGCACGGCTGCCGTCAGTTGTCGACCTGAGCCGCTCCGCCGGTGACCGGGATGCCGGGGCTGGCGCCGGCGCCGTTGTTGGTCACCGCCCGCCCCTTCTCCTCGGCGAGACGGGCTCTGCGCCAGTGGTCCCTGGTGTAGATGTGATTGATCATGCCGCGCTTGTCACAGCCGTGCACGCCACACAGGCCGCACGAGAGGCTGTCGTCCGCCTGGCGCAGCGTGACGAACAGCTTGCCCTCCGCCTTGATGTAATACTCCTCGCCGGTCACGGCGGCGCCTCCGTCGATCTCCACGGCTCCCTCTTCCTCGGCATCAGCTTTCTCTTGTTCTTCAGCTTTGGCAGCACCTTCGTCTACTTCCATGGGCGCCACGAAGGAGACACGGGCGCAGACCGGGGCGGCGACGTCCACTTGAGGCGTTGCCGATGATACTACCACCTCAATCTCTCCCGCTGCTGGTTTCTTCACTGAGTCATCGCTGCTGTTGACGACGATGGAGGTGGCTTCCTTGGATGAGCTGCCGACCATGGCGGCCTTCTTCACCTCCTGTCCTGCACCGGCGTCAGCGGCGGCCTTGAGTTTGTTGGTGTGCTTCCGGCCCGACAGGTGAGTCCGCATGACGCACTCCGACGGGGCCTTCACGTCGCAGAGCTCGCACAGCAGGATGCCGCCCTCCAGTCGGCGCACGCCATTGGCCTCCATGGGCACAGTTTCTGATCCTGACTCGTTGCCACATGCACCGACACCAACTGCAGCCACCTTCGCCTTGTTGGTGTGCTTCCTGCCGGACAAGTGAGACTCCATGTCGCACTCCGACGCCACCTTCACGTTGCAGAGCTTGCACAGCAGGGAGCCACCGTCCACCCGGCCCACGCCATTGGCCTCCATGGGCACCATTTCTGATCCTGGCCCATCGCCATCAGCAGCGACGGCAGCCGGTGGTTCCACGGCTTCGCACTGCTTCTGCTTGGCTTGCTTGGAGATGTGCTTGCTCCCCTGGAGGTGGCACATCATGGTGACGCGGTCCGGGGCCTGCTGGTCACACACCTCGCAGAGGATGGAGCCGTTCAGCTGCACCACCTCGCACAGTGTCCCGGATTCGGTCACCATCTCGAACTTCCATGGCGTGTAGCCGCCTTCCACCTCTGCCTCTTCCTCCGCTTCTCCAGGCGCAAGCGAGGCCGCCATCTTCATGTGAGCCTTCCCTTTGCGGTGATCTTGCTTCTGATTCTTGCTGCTTGGCCCAGCTGAAAGGGTGGATGCGGCTGGGACAACGTCGGAGTTCTTCCGCTTGGCCGGTAGCATGGCTGCTGATGCATTTGATTTTGAGCAGACCTGCATGAAAAAACACAAACTCCACTAAGCAGACACCCATTTAGGTTATGGAGACCTGAGGAAGAACAGAGGCAAAATCACACTTTGAAACAAAAATGGTGTATTCAGACATATGCCACTAATGTTTTCATAGCTTTGTGCTAGTGCCATCTCAGTCCCTTTTCTGTCACTCTCTCCTTCTCTGACCATGTGATGTTTCATGTTCTGCTGTCTTTTCAGACCGTTCAGACGATCAACCTTGGTTGGGTTTTTCCCAATCACGTCTTGAGAAATGATAAGATGTCAAAATATAATGCCGGATAAAACCAACCAAGGTTTGAAAGGAGAGTGCAACACCAAAACATCACATGGTCAGGGAAGGAGAGATTGACAGGAAAAGGACTGAGATGGCACTAGCAAAAAACTTGGAAAGACACTAGTGGCACATCCCTCGCTGCAACATTGATAGTGGAATCTCCTGAAATACCAAGTCTTTGAACTGGCATTGACGATGAATCTATGTTTTTGAACTAAAACCAGGACAAGAATTATGGAATGAAGGGAGTACATCTGAACCTTATAAACCCTAAAAATATGCACATAAGTTTCAGCAAAATATGACATAAATCGTGCAATTAGGAAAGGATACAAGTATGCGCGTGCAAACTTTAAAACTTAAATAGGACTCTATGAGACCTAGATGAACAAGGAACAGTGTAAGGTCATATTTAAGTTTTAAATTTTAGATGCATATACTTGTATCCATCCTCTATGTATTTTGATTTTGCTAACCACATGTCTCATGCGGTGTATTTTATCAAACTTCTTTAGCCTTATAAGGCTATAGGGTTCATATGTTCCTAGGTTTAGAAAATCTCTTCTCGCAAGCTCCGGTGCTTCTCGCGCCTCTCAATGTTCAAAGATAATGGAAGAATGCAAACATTTTACTAGACTAGAAATTAGCACCAAAGACAGTTGTAAGAACATATAAAATTGGTTTCTCAGCAATCATGCTTAAATAGCCTTTGAGACCTCTTTATGTTCCAGAAATCATGATACACTTTGGCCATGTATTACTACTTGATTTGCAGTTTGGGCCCTTTTGTATACAAAAGAACGAGCACTTTACACTAATAGGATCAGAATAATACCTACTTTCAAGCATATAAGACCCTCTCTAGCTTTCAGCCTAACTTCAACTATAAATTTGACTAATAAAATTTCAGCTATATGCCACAAAAACTATAGCATTTGAAACTTCTTTCAGATACAAAATCAGTGATATATTTTTTGTGGCATACAACTCAGATCTTATTAGTCAAAGTTACGCTCATAATTTGAGGGGGTGTTACATATTTGTAAGGAGGCAGTATTGTGGTCAATAAATGAGTTGGAAAGACAACCGATTCAAGTAGCTTCATATGAACTTATGAATATTATAGTTAACCATGCTACAGTAAAACACACATATATATTGTTTTGTTGAATTTGGGTAGGGTTGGCAAAGTCTAAACCATATTCCTTACCCCATCCTCCTTAGGATATGGTTGCGCGAGCATGGCAGTCTTCCTCATATGAATTTTCCCTTTGAGGTGATCTTGCATGTTCTTCTGACTGCTTGCTGTGATGCCGCAGACCATGCAGTTCAAGCCCAAGTTGTCACCACTCTTTTCAGCGAGAGCCATCGAAGCGTCAACAACACCAGGGTTTGTCCCCTTGGCCGGTAAGGCTGCCGACCCTTTTACCTTCAAGCTGAACTGCATCAAACACAAACACCGGTCAATTCACACATATAAGAAATAGTCTTATCTCTCGCAAATGAAAAAAACTATATAAATATATAAACTATATATATATATATATATATATATATATATATATATATATATATATATATATATATACTATTATGTGGATTTTTAACACCCCGGTGACTATGCCACCCCTCTGGTGGCAGTGCCACCCCATGTTATCTCGGTTCAATGCATGCCTCGTGATCCATGCAAACACTATGCTATCATCATTCCTTCATAGGGATGCAGTTAATGAAGCATGCTAACATCATACTAATACGGTTCCAACAGAGTATATGTCAGACTAGTGGTATCAAAATGTCAGATCATGAATACTTAACCAAAATTCCATAATAGTATAAAAGTAGTATAAGTTACTAACTTTCTATAAAAGTACAAAAAAGTTGGTTGATGATTAAGATTTATATGCCTAAAAGAAGTTCCCCATGAACTCAAAAAAGATTCCCCAAAAAAGATCCATATGTATACATAGTATCAACATTTAACCTTGTTACTACTTAATGCTAAGAACTCGTCTTAGTGCAATTAGAAAAACAAAAGATTAATCAATGGCAAACCTAAAAGATGTTACACGGATCTCAAATCTATATCAGACGGAAGCGCGCGGGGGGGGGGGGGGGGGGGGGGGGGGGCAATGCCCCCGAATGACCCACCATCAGTGGATCTATTTTACTATTGAAAGGAAAAAACTTGTAGAAGGTTAGTATGAATTATTTGTATTTGGTAACAACATGACATGTAAAGCTTTATCTTGGATTGTTGCAAGTCTTACCACCAAATATATATACATCTCTCTAGATATATAGAATTGTTGTATGTATTCATAGTATCAGAAGCAATTGAGACCTATTTATTTTCCTCAAGATGTGTGATTTACTAGTGTCACACGTTACATCTAACCAAGCCACTCTAACTAGCTAGGCTGTAAAATGTAGGTAATTCAAGAATACTAGTGAAGACTGAATACAACGACATTATTAGTAGGGCATCAAGGTATCAACAAAAAAGAATTGCAGTAGCCTAGGATATGAACTCAAGCCCAGACAACATACGTGTTCATGTATTCAAAACAAACATGAATTCATATATACTTGAATATGAAGATGTAAGGCCAGTACAATTCAAATGAAAACACAATTTAGGACAATTTGATTCGGAGATCCATATAACTTATGCAGTAGCAAGATATTATGATGCTTTTAACATCACATATGAACGCTTGAGCGTTATTTCCAAATTTGTTTCACCTAAAGAACAAGATTCAAATTGAGTTCGACAAATTAGATATTGGACATCATAAAGGAAACAACACTTTGAATTTTGTATTTCAGTGCGGAGATATCAAACTGAAATGTGTATATATGCTGCTTTTTATTACCGCATCCTCCACTGGTTGACCTGTTCCAGGCAATGGTTGCGCAAGTTTAGCGGCCTTCCTCCCGTGGCTCTTCCCTCTGAGGTGCTCTTGCAGGGCAACCTCACTGGTTGCCGCGATGTCGCACACTGTGCAAGTTAGACCTGGCTTCGGCTTCTTGCTTCCCGTGGCCGCCAAAACAGCAGATGTATCATGTACATCAGGGTTTTTCTGCTTGCCTGGCACAACAGCAGAGACTTCTACTTTCGACCCGGCCTGCACAGATTGAAGAAGAACACATAATTTGGAAAAGTTAGGGGATAAAAAAGAGTTGGAGACCTAGATTCAAAAGGTTGAATCCTTAGAGCAGCAGAAGGTTGAATCCCGAGATTAGCAAACCTCATGAAAGTACGGCACCACCGTCTTCACCGATGCCACCGTGGGCACCGCCCTATGTTCCGACCCGCCGGCCAGCCCCGTGAGCAAACTGGCACGCTCCTCCATGAGCTCACGGCGGACCTCGGCCTCGAGCGCCATGGCCTCCGCCTCCTCTCGCAGGATCCGTTCCCTTATCCTCTCCTTTGTCGCCCGGCGTTGCAGCTCATCCAGATCTAACACCAGTGGTGGTGAGATCTCCCCGTGGTACCCAGCGTCGTCGCCGCCGATGAGTCCGACATGCACGCGCGTGGCTTAACCAAAGGCAATAAGATCAGTGGAAGAGAGGCATCAAGAGCCAAGAGCCGTCATCAGCGAGGAGACTTTACCTGCAGTCTCGGAGTTGGCCGACATAGCCGCGACCTCCATCGGCGGATAACGCTCGTCGCCAGCGCGGAAGTGGAACTCCATGGTGCGAGTTTTTCTGGATCTGATGTTGTGCCGCTGCGCTTGCGCGAGATAAACGTGAATCGTCGACTATAAACGCTAGCAGATCCCTTAGTGTTGCATCTTACTAGCCAGAGAAAAAAAATCTGTGACACCAAGTCTCATTTGTTGGGAGTTATACCCACTCCAATGAAAGACACGTGGACGTTACAATCTCAAAGCACACTGGCCTACCTTCCCATTTAGTATTTTTTAATACCATCTCATGTACATCATCTTCTTAGGAAAAAGGAATGATCAAAATAGAAGAGGAAATGGATTCATGAGGGATGCCAGAAATAGAAATAGACAGGTATTTGGGGCTACTGGAGGGAGTATATCATTTGGAGCCAAAGTGAATTTGGCCTTCCGAGGGAAACTTGGTGACATGGAGGTGGAAAAACATGGGGCTCTTCTTAGAGTGACAATGTCCCACTTGTTCATGTACCTGCAGGGGATCTAGTAGAATCTATGACAACCAACAAGAATGAATTGGATGAGGGGATGAGGTCTATAGGGAAGTGATTGGTGCCTTGGCTACCATACAACAAGGCATTGGAGGTGTGATAAAACCCTGGTGATAAGATGTCAATCCCAAATTTGATCAAACAAATAGCCAAGACCAACTGTGATAAATGTGATAACTGGAAAATAAATATCAAACAATCTTGGGGACTATGGAAGAAGGGGACCAGGATGTGAAAAATAATGAAAATGAACATGAGAAAAAAAAAACAGGATGAATCTAACCACAGTGATGCTGAGCAGGAACAAACTATGTCGAGTGTGATTGATGGTGTAGGGGTGGAAGGGGTGCACAAGATTCTGGACTCACATGAGTCAATACCTCTTCATAGCTCTCAACCTGCTATTATTGATTCACGGGTGGAGGAGGGTGAAAATGTGATGGAAAATGTCACAGTAGGGAGAGATGAAACACCTACTGCCCCAACAAGAAGGAGCTCAAGGATTGAAGATCAGCATAATGATGCTAAAGACATGAGGAAGAAAGCCGAGACAAGAAAATCTCAACAAGAAGGGGAAGGTATGATAAAATGATGACAACTCTTTTATTGTTTTATCCAATCATGATGGTGTAGTTACGGCTCTTGAATTAGGCGTTGATGTTAATACTTTGCATTTATTAATGTGATTTGGAGATTCTAGGGATAACATTGAGAATAAAATGAGTTGGATAAGAAGAGACAGAAGAGTCATGTCAAGTTTTTAGATTGGGAGAATGAAGACAAATAAATGCAGGAAAATTCCTTTACTGTGATGCTATCTAGATCAAACCTCAAAAAGCGGAAGAAGATGGAAAGGATGAAATGAGAAAGGACAAGACAATGCCTGTGAAAAATGGGGGAATGGTGACCAGGGGAATGGTTAAACAAGGTATGATAAAAGGACCTTCTCATCCTTTGCATGAGGGGGGGCTACTAGTAAGAGAGGGGTAAAAGAAAAAAAATACCTATTCTCAATGATAGGCCTTATATGGAACTGTGGGGGGTGTGGGAAAAAAGGGTTGGTCACATATTTGTAGGAAAATATGAGGGATCATGATGTGGATTTTGTAGGGCTCCAGGAAACTATGACAAAAAATATCCTCCTAGCTTTTTTTTAGGAAGATTGACCCTCTTAGTCAATTTTCATGTCATTGGTTACCTACTAACAGGAGATCTGGAGGGATCCTTGGTGGTGTTAAATCTTGTAGATTTAACATCACTTGATCATCTCAAGGGGATTTTATCCAGCTATTTGATACTGGACTGCTATTCGTTGGGCTATGGTGATAGTGTATGGAGCTGCTCAAGATGAACACAAGCAGGAGTTCCTTACTGAACTAGCTGCAATGTTCTATGGTCAAAGAATCCCTGCGATAATAGGGGTGTTAACCTTTTGAGATCCTCTCAAGAGAAAAATAAGTCTTTCATGGGGGCAAACATGTGGATACATTCAACCCCATTATCAACTTATATGAGTTAAGGTAAATGCACCTAGCAGGAGGTGATTTTACTTGGTCCAGTAATCAATAGAATCCCAACTTGGAGAAATTGTACATAATACTCATGTGCAAAGGGTGGGAACAACTGTTTTCCCTACAAATGTGCATAAACTAACAAGAATTGTTTCTGATCATAATCCTTTGATTATGGATACAATGGAGGAGAAGGAAATAAAAAATATCCTTCAGATTTGAGACTGGGTGGTTGCGGAGGGAGGTTTCATGGGGATAGTGGAACAAATATCGAGTGAACCCATTTGTGCGAACGACAGTTTGGAGGTAATGCAGAAAAAATTAAAGGAAGTTAGCATCTATTTGAAAGGGTGGGGTAAAAATAGAAGGGGGCACACACTGAGAGCAAAAGCTAAATGGGTTGATGAGTTGAAAGATCTAGAAGAGCTGGAAGAGATCCAAACTCTAACAAGAGAGTAGATGGAGAGAAGAAGGTTTATACAAAGCTCCTTGTGTAATCTATTGGAAGAAGAAGAATATTGGCAAAAAAGATCAAGTGAGGACTGGTTATTGAAAGGGGATAATTACGCTGGATACTTCCATAGAATTGCTAATGGGAGAAAAAGGAGGAAGAAAATCTTTTTCTTAAAGCATGGGTACATAATGATTCAAGGGACTGGGGCTCTGGTTGACCATGCTACTACTTATTATAAGAAATTCTTTAGTCCTGCTGAAGCGTTTAAATGTTGTCTCAGAGAAGATGTGTGGACAGATGCCAAGAAATTAACATAGAGGATAGGGCTAAGTTATCTAGACCTTTCTGTGAAGAGGAGATGAAAGCGGTGATTGATGGAATTAAAAAGAATAAAGCTAACGGTGTGATAGGTTCCCTATTGAATTCTACTAGGCTTGTTCGAATATTGTGAAATATGATATCGTGATGTGTTTCCATGACTTCTATGAAGGGAGATTAGATTTATATCAGATAAAATTTGGAGTGATTACCTTGCTACCAAAAGGAGCCGATGCTGACACAACACAAAAATTTAAGCCTATATGTCTTTTGGCTGCCAGTGTTCTTCAAGATGTTCCCTAAAGCATTGGGTGATAGAGTCAAACCATATATGAAAAAGCTCATATAAATAAGTCAGAATGCTTTCATTAGGGGGAGAAATATTATGGATGGGGTGATGTCCTTACATGAAGTTGTTCATGACGTTAAGGTGAAGAAACAATAGGGGGTAGTGCTGAAGCTGGATTTTGAGAAGGCATATGATAAAGTTAAATTGGGAATTCCTCTTCCAGTGCTCAAAAGATAGGGGACTCAATGAAAAATGGATGGGATGGGTTCTCAACTATGGTGAAAGGGGGAAATCTCAATGTAAAAATAAATGATTGTGTAGGGATTTTTTGGCAATTATAAATGGGTGAGGCAGGGGGGCCCTGTCTCCTTTCCTCTTTAATATAGTTGCAACCTATTTACAAGGAATGGTTCAAAAGGCTCAGGAGAATGGGAATATAACTAGTTTTATTCCTCATATGATTGATAAGGGGGTTGCCATCCTACAATATGTTGATCATACCATCATCCTGTTGCAAGATAAGATGGAGGATGTGAGGAACCTGAAGTTATTGCTTTATCTATTTGAGCAAATGTCTATGTTGAAAATTAACTTCCAAAAAAGTGAAGTGATTATGGTTATACATGATGATCTAAAGCAAAAAAGGTATGCTGAGACGCTGAATTGCAAAGAAGGGAAATGACTCATTAAATATCTGGGTGTGCCTGTATTTGGTAGCAGACTGCATGTGGAAGACTGGATACCTATAGAAGAGTGCATGTATTATAAATTGGAATGATGGGAAGCAGGTGACCTATCTCTTGGGGGTAGAGTGATTAGGACTGGTGCTTGCTTGACCAACATGCTTGTATTTGGCTTCTCTATGTACAAATTCCCCTAAACAAATTTGGGGAGGATGGAAAAAGCAATCGGGAAGTTCTTTTGGCAAGGAAGCAGTGTCAAGAAGAAATATCATCTGGTGAAGTGGAGTATGGTCTGTAGAATAAAAAGGAAAGGGGGTTTGGGGATTAAAAATCCAGAAAAGTTCAACATCAGCCTGTTGTGCAAATGGTGGTGGAACTTGAAAGCAAGGAGGGGCTTTGGTAGGAGATTGTTAGGAAAAAAATATAAGATCTCCCAAGGAATTAGATAGGTTAAATTCACTACCAGAGATTCCCCATATTGGATTGATTTCTTGAAGATTAGAGATATATATTTGAGAGGGAGAAGTATGAAGGTGGTCAGTGGAAAACAAACAGACTTCTAGAACGATAGAAGGATTAGTAGTGGTGTCCTAAGATGCCAATTTGCTAATCTTTATGGTGTGTTGATAACACACAAGTATAGTGGAGCGCGACAGTCTTTGAGGGTAGTATTTCACCTGTGGCACCCCGGCTCAGAGGAACCAAAACACCCCATATTCCAGCCCAGAGATCAAGTCTTCTGGAATACGACACTAATTGGAATAGAATAAATCAGCTCTCTATTGCAAATAACATGGGTACAAGGGTTCATGTATTACAAAGGATTACATCGGCATGATGACACTACGCTTGCTAATGCATCTCTATGCTATCAGTGGAACAAGTTGTGGAAGCGAATAACATCTAGCAGCGGAAAAACGATGACGGCGGTGAACTCCACTCCGAGGGACTCTGGCTAGGATGCAATCCTAGCTCACAAACTCGGGATCCTCGACAAGCAATCAATCATTGCAAGGCCTGCAATTTGGCATGACATGCCAGGTGAGTACTTTGAATGTACTCGCAAGCTCACAACAACCAAAACAATCAAGACAAACAACAACATGGCATTTACAGGTTAAAAATTGATGAACATGATACCATTAGAACAACATGAGCATGGCATGTACATAATTCATGATATTAACATGATGATACTAAAACCTATCATACAGAGGGGGGTCGGTGTTTAAGGTCTCATGGAACAACTTACTTTGCTCGGAGGTTATATCATAACCACCATAAATATCAATCTTACTTACCACCATGGTCATCACGCGATCACCATATTATCAACCAAGATCACTATCCACGATACCATCATGATCCACACATGATCACATAAAGATCAACCAAATTCTTTCCTCATAGAACTAGGTTTGTTTGTTATACAGATTATTATTACTATTGACCCATAGTGTGACCTACTACAAAATGGGCCCATAACCGAGGGCGCGGCTATCGATAGACTATACCTCTACAGAGGTTAGTACACTATCCACACCATGGAATTCATGGCCTCGTGCTCCCATTTGGGTGGACCAACGACATTCCGGCAAAACCAATCTATTGCATGACACTCTCCCGGCCACTCCGACAAACTCCCCTTTGGGCTAAGTCATGGGTGGCCCCGATGCCAACTACTGACATCCACCACTCTCGTGGCCGACCACCGTCGTGGCCAAACTAAAATAAAAATGTCTCAAACAGGGACAAAGGCACCTAAAACAACTCGGGCACACAAGGCTTATGGCCGCCTACCTAATCAGTGTAGCACGCACACATAACCTTTCCTAGTTGGAGGCACTGACAAGAGGCATGACAATAGACCGAATTAGGTCCCCCCAATAAGGCAAGTGTGGCTGCACTGGTCAACTTGATTTGATAGCACATGACCCAACCAATAGATTTGTTCAAGTTTGATTACTGTCCGGTTAAACTTGAATGATGATGAGCTGAGTCATAACAAAATAACTTGATAAAATGACAATGCATATGAGCATGATAACAACCTAGACAAGGATGGGTAACCATTTAACATATGAAGCAACAATATTAAACCATTTAGGCTATTGGATGCAAATGAGCATGACATAGTGATGATCATGAATATCACATGTATTAGCATACAAACGATAACTATTCATGTGAGCATATCATTATCACTAGCAAATGAAATAGTTACAAGGATGAAACATGACAATAATGACATTAGCATTTAATCATTTAACTAGGTAGATACAAATACACCATGAGAATAAGCATGGATTCACAAGCATATAAAACATCCACAAAATGTTAACATGCACAAAGTATTTAAATATTCAATTGGAAAACCATGGCTACTTCAAGGCCATCATGCAAGTGGCTATTGTGGCTTGCCTGGGGATGAAGGATTCATCGGGAAGAAGTACGGTCTACTTGTGGAAAGATTTACCGGAAAAATTTCCCTCTCAACGGAGCTGATTAAGGGGCAAGGGCAAAATGGCCATTTTTAGATTATGAAAACATAATGAAAATGGCACCAACAGAACAGGCTCGATGAATAAAGAATGTGGGATTTGGAATCACCTGATTCGGAGTTATGGTTGCAAAGATACGGCCGTTCGTTCTTTAGGCAGAAAAATAAAAAAACGGTCCATTTCTACGATTAACGGACGAACATCCACAATATAAGGGTTTTGGCCGTTGACCGAATAAAGAAAATGTACTTATGGAAATACGCTTTCCTACACAGAAGACGTATTTTAGCTCTATGCGGCAGGGAAATATGCTTTCAACTATAGAAAACGCAAACCACGAAGTACACCTTCACTTATCCACATCACCGGGTCAGCTGAGTCAACGCGTGAGGCCAACGTGCGGGACCCATTGGCAGGGGAGTTGTCATCTTCAACCACGTGCTCGCCCACGGGACAGAGAGCAGCCGCGTGCTCCGATGGCGACCTTCGGCGGCCCGGCCACTCTGGCCGAGCTCTTGCCACCGGGTGCTCAGTGGAATGAGGCGCACCCGCCTAGAGGGCACACGCTCGCCGGTGAGCCCATGAACAAGGAGGGCCTTGGCCGTGCTGTAGAGTGGCGTCGACCGATGATGGGAAACATGTCACAAGGCACTGGAGGAAGAAAGGGGCTGCGGGGCGAGATCTATGGTGAAGGTGGAGGTCTGTGGTGGTGGCAGAGTGGAGAGGGAGGGCTCCGCTCGCTTGAATTTTAGCCGGCAGGGGCAGTGGCCCATGGTGGCTGTGGCGAGCAAGGAAAAACTCTAGAGACGAATGGAGGGGTCGGGGAGGCGTCGAGGGGAGTGGAGAGGCTGATTGAGTATTAGTAGGGCCTCGGGGATGGCTTACATAGCCGGGCCGACAATGCCGTGGACGCGTGGCTGCGGCTCTGGCACGACCGTGTATGCGTGCGCTTGGGGGCAGGCTTGGACGGTGACATGAGAGAGCCAAAGGAGTGCCAGGGGAGCAGGGAGAGCAGCCGCGGGAGGGGCGAAGTCCGGTCGGCCACAATGTCACGGGCAGTGTCGTCGTGGCGCACTAGGGAGGAAAGAGGAGGGGGAGAGGGGTCCAGAGCAAGCGCATGGCTGCCACGAAGCTCTGGGACATGATGGGGCGCCCGAGAATGATGAGCAGAGGAGGGGTCGGAGCTAAACGATGCTCTAGGCACGGCTAAATGAGCAGAGCGCGCGTCTGGCATGCCAGACTGCGTGGTCACCGCGTGCGCCGACACATGTATGGTGACTAAGCGTGTTTGACCGTGTCAAGCATGTAATCCATCCCAAATGGGACCTCTATGAAGTGATGGCTCAAAGAAAGATACTCTGTGTTGATGGGATGCATTAGCTAAAGTTTCTGTAGCAAACTTGGGCCAGATGATGAGGTAAAAAGGAATGGGTAAACAGGTAAACAAGATGCCATAGAGGTTTAGGGTATGAAGGACTATAATCCTGTGAAATTTGAGATGATTTAGACCAATATTTAATATAGTTGTTTCACAACTACCAATCTGATCCAGAAAATGGAATTGGATGATGCACTCAAATGGAGTGTTGGATTGAGCTGAAATTTTGTGGAGAGGAGTTATTTGGGCATATGAAGGTACTATAATAATTTCATACTATTTGGATTAATAAAAATGGTACTTCCTACACAATGCTCTTCTTTGGACAGAATCTTGGGAAAATATTGAGAATTAATGGCTAGATGAAATGAGCTCAAATTTAGTGGAGAGGGGTTATATAGGTATGAGGATGCTCTGGTAAATTTTCAGAAGTTATGGAGCAATATAAAATATAGTTGCTTCACAATCTAAAAATATGACCAGAATCAGAGATTGGATGGTGTGCTCACCATGAGCATGCAATATTGAATATTTTACATATCCAAGGTCCATATGGTCCAAAGGAATTTATAGAATTTTGTGGGAAATTCGAGAAAGGCAGAAATATTGGTTGCTCCATAACCTAGGGCAGACAGGGTTATTTTTTTAATAGGAAACAGAATATTCCCAATAAAAAGAATTTGGGTTTGGGCTAAGATGGAAATGACATGGTCTTGGATGGATTTGGGGATGACAAGACACTTGGGGAAGTAAGAAGAGATGATCTTCCCAAGCTTCAAGATCACAAAGCCACAGAAAAGGAATTCCAAATAAAAATCTCAAAGAAATACAAAAGAAAAAGAAAGGGAAAAAACCAGGATGTTACATCACCCAAATTTATTGATTCAACACAAGCAGAGACAAAGAATATTTGCAAGTATTAGCAGTTGATTTTTCAATTCAACCACACCGGAGAACTAAATATTTGCAGCAAAGTGTATAGTAGCACACTAGAATGATAGTTTATTACGAGCAGTAACATTAAAAATGGTAGTGGTAACAGTAACGATGGCAGTTTTGTAGTGATTGTAGCAGCAACAACAACGAAAGTAACTTAGCAAAGATCAATATGCGAAAAGCATAGACATTGGATCCTGATGGATATTTGTGTTGGATGACATTCATCATATATAACAGTCACAACCTAGAGCCGTACACAATAGCTCCAATTCATCAATGTAATGTAGGTGTGTATTCCGTATAGAGTCATACGTGCTTATAATAAGAACTTGCATGACATCTTTTGTCCTACCCTCCCGTGGCAGCAGGGTCTGTAAGGAAATCTAAGGGATATTAAGGCCTCCTTTTAGTATAGAACGGGAACAAAGCATCAACACATGGTAAATACATGAACTCCTCATAGTATCGTAATCACCAGAAAGAATCCCAATCATTGTCACCTTGGGGTATATGCGGATCATAACACGTAATAGGTGCATACAACTTGCAAGATAGGACCAATAACTCAAATATATTCAGATCTAAAATCATGGCACTCGGGCCCTAGTGACAAGCCTTAAGCATAGCAAAGTCATAGCAATATCAATCTTAGAACATAGTGAATACTAGGGATCAAGCCCTAACAAATTTACTCGATTACATGACAAATCTCATCCAACTCCATCACTGTCTAGCAAGTCTACGAAGGAATTACTCAATCCCGATGGGGAGCATCATGAAATTGGCGAAGAACAAGGATTGGTGATGATGATGGCTATGAACCCCCCCTCTTCGGAGACCTGAATGGACTCTAGATCAGCCCTCCCGATGAAGAACAGGAGGTCGCGGTGGCTCCGTATCATAAAACGCGATGAAACTTCTTCTCTTATTTTTTTTCTCTCGAGAAGACAATATTTATAGACTAGAGATTAGGGTCAGTGGAGCCACGTGGGTCCCACTTGGTAACACGGCGCGCCCATGGTGGTGGTCGCGCCCCGTTGTCTTGTGGGCAACTGGTGGCCCTCCTCTAGTGGATCTTCGCTCCAGTATTTTTTATATATTTTGTCAAAAAACTCAAAAAGTTTCATCCAATTCTGAGAACTTTTATTTCTACACAAGAAACAACACCATGGTAGTTCTACTAAAAATGGCATCAGTCTGGGTTAGTTTCATTCAAATCATGCAAATTAGAGTCCAAAACAAGAGCAAAAGTGTATGGAAAAGTAGATACGATGAAGACATGTCATGTGTGTATGGAACAAAATGTCTGTGTGATAGATATGACTGGCAAAAGCTGTAATTTTAATTTTAGAAGACGACTTTCTGCAGACCAGATGATCTAGTTGAATAGATTGAGAAGAATCCTGCTACAAGTGTCTATTGATGATGTAGGAGAGGAAGTTCCAATTTGGGAAAGGAATAGTAAAGGAAAGTTCACTTCTAAATCGACTTATGATCATCTCTTTGAGAGATATCTTGATAGATCATTTAAACATTTATGGAAAGCCAAAATTCCTCCAAAAAACAAATTTTGGCTATGGCTAATCTGGCATAATGCAATAGCCATGATGGATAACATGCTAGAAAGGAAATGGGTGGGTGATCATCTGTGTAGTTTCTTCCCTGATAATAAAGATATAAACCATCTTTTCTTTGGTTGCTCTGCAGCCAAGTATGTATGGAGTGTTTTTTGTAAATGCATGGGGACAGTAGCTGAATGAAATATGCCCTAGAGGCAATAATAAAGTTGTTATTTTATATTTTCTTATTCATGATAAATATTTATTATTCATGCTAGAATTGTATTGATCGGAAACTTAAATACATGTGTGAATACATAAACAAATACCATGTCCCTAGTAAGCCTCTACTAGACTAGCTCGTTGATCCAAGATGGTTAAAGTTTCCTAACCATGGACATGTGTTGTCATTTGATAACGGGATCACATCATTAGGAGAATGATGTGATGGACACGACCCGTCCGTTAGCTTAGCATATTGATTGTTCAGTTTATTGCTATTGCTTTCTTTATGTCCAATACATATTCCTTCGACTATGAGATTATGCAACTCTCGAATACCGGAGGAATACTTTGTGTGCTATCAAACGTCACAACGTAACTGGGTGATCATAAAGATGCTCTACAGGTATCTCTAGGCCCTCTCGGTAATACACATCATAAGCTTGCAAGCAAATGACTAAGGAGTTAGTCATGAGGTGATGTATTAAGGAACGAGTAAAGAGACTTGCCGGTAACGAGATTGAACTAGGTATAGAGATACCGACGATCAAATCTCGGGCAAGTAACATACCGATGGACAAAGGGAATTACATATGTTGTCATAACAGTTCGACCGATAAAGATCTTCATAGAATATGTAGGAGCCAATATGGGCATCCAGGTTCCTCTATTGGTTATTAACCGGAGAGGTGTCTCGGTCATGTCTACATAGTTCTCGAACCCGTAGGGTCCGCACGCTTAACGTTTGATGATGATATTGTATCATATGAGTTATGTGATTTGGTGACCGAATGTTGTTTGGAGTCCCGGATGAGATCACAGACATGATGAGGAGTCTCAAAATGGTCGAGAGGTAAAGATTGATATATATGATGATGGTATTCGGACACCGGAAGTGTTTTGGGGGGTACCAGGTACTTATCGGGTCACTAGAAAGGAGTTCCGGGCACCCCCGACAAAGCTATGGGCCTTATGGGCCAAGATAGGGAACACACCAGCCCACAAGGGGTTGGTACAACCCTATAGTGGCCGGCCCTATGAGGAGGAGAAGGAAAGAGGGGAGGGAAAGGAAAGTGTGGAGTAGGACTCCCCCTTCCTTCCCTCTCCCCCTCTCTTTCCTTCTCCCTTGGTCATACAAGGAAGGGGGGGGGGCAGGAGGGCAGGAGCCCTAGGGCCGGTGCCAGCCCCTTGGGCCGCGCCCTGGTTGCCCTAGGCTACCTTCTTGCACCTCCCATATATATATATATATATATATATATATATATATATATATATATATATATATATATATATATATATATATATATATATATATATATATATATATATATATATATATATATATATATATGGGGGGGGGGAAGGGAGGGGGCGCCACACAAGGACACACCATTGTCTTAGCCGTATGCGGCACCCCCGTCCACCGTTTATTCCCTCGGTCATATTTTCGTAGTGCTTAGGTGAAGCCCTGCGGAGATCACATCACCATCACCAGCACCACGCTGTCGTGCTGCTACCTCGCCGTCTTACGGGATCAAGAAGGCGGAGGACGTCGCCGAGCTGAATGTGTGCAGAACACAGAGGTGCCATGCATTCGGTACTAGATCAGTTGGAGCATGAAGAAAGTTCGACTACATCAACCACGTTGTGAACGTTTTTTCTTACGATCTATGATGGTACGTAGACACACTCTCCCCTCTCGTTTCTATGCATCTCCTTGATAGATCTTGCGTGTGCGTAGAATTTTTTTTGTTTTCCATGCAACATTTTCCAATAGTGATATCAGAGCCAGGTCTATACGTAGATGATATGCACGAGTGGAACACAAAGAGTTGTGGGCGGTGATAGTTATACTGCTTGCCACCAACGTCTTATTTTGATTCGATAGTATTGTGGGATGAAGTGGCCCGGACCAACCTTACATGTCCACGCATATGAGACCGGTTCCACCGACAGACATGCAACTAGTTTTGCATAAAGGTGGCCGGCGGATGTCTGTTTCTCCTACTTTAGTTGAATCGAATTTGACTACGGCCGATCCTTGAAGAAGGTTAAAATAGCAAATTTGATGAAACACCGTTGTGATTTTTGCCATAGGTAAGCCGTAGCAGCCACATAAAACTTGCAACAACAAAGTAGATGATACCTAACTTATTTTTGCAGGGCATGTTGTGTTGTGATATGGTCAAGACACTACTAGAAAAAAGGCTGTTAGTGGCGCACCAGTTTTTGCTAATAATGGCGCACTATAGGTGCACCACTATTAACACGCCACTAGTAACAAATAGTAATGGCGCACATTTGGTGCCTAGAAGTGCACCATTACTATCTGACTTAGTAATGGCGCACCACATAGAATTACTAACAATTTTTTTTCAAATTTTTTTCAGAATTTTTTTTTTCAATTTTTTTTTCATTTTTTTTCATCATTTTTTTTCATTTTTTTCTTAATCTCGGGTCAATATGCTTAATTTCAAGTCAAATTGCACTCCCTGGTCAAACTTCCCAAAAGGTCACCCATCCTCACACTACTCCATCCCCAGGACGCTTAACTTCTCAGTTCTATCCAACCCCAGCACCAGCTCACTTAACATGCACTTGTTGATATATCTATCATATCAATCCTATTAAACCTTGTTGATGTCTAGGACTTTGTTCTTGTTCATGAGTGTGATGAAATTTTGAAAAAATATTTCAAACTTCCCGGTCATATTACGTATCATATTTTGAACATTTTTTCTAAAAAAAATTTGAAACCAATTTTTTTCTGTTACTAGTGGCGCACCTAGCAAATGGTGCGCCATTACTAAGTTTGAATTTTTTTTCCATTTCCCCCCTCTAGATCTTAAAAGCCCCGTATCTTTTATTCTGTTAGGTTTTGGGGGATTCTAAAAATCTTCATCGGGGTTCCCCCGGTTGAATTCGGATGTAACTTTTCAAGTAGATGATTTTTCATATTAAAAAACTTTTTAATCCGAGTTCGTATGCAAAAGTTATGCCCATTTTACTAAATTCCAGAGTGATTTTGCAAATAAAGTCGAAATTCATATTTGTAAATTTTCCCAACAACTAGACCACATATCACAAACCTTGGTCAAAGTTAGTAATGGTGCACTTTGTGAAGGTGCGCCATTACTAAGTTTGACATAGTAATGGCGCACCTATGCAAAGTGCGCCATTACTAAGTTTGACCAAGGTTTGACCCAGTCATACACATTGTTATGGCGCACTTTGTAAATGTGCGCCATTACTAAGTGCGCACCTATACAAAATGCGCCATTACTATGTGTATGACTGGGTCAAACCTTGGTCAAACTTAGTAATGACGCACTTATCACCTGGTGCGCCATTACTGTTTTGGTTACTAATGGCGCACCTACGTGCGCCATTACTATTTAGTAATGGCGCACCACATGTATAGTGCGCC
Organism: Triticum aestivum; assembly: GCF_018294505.1. Lineage (NCBI taxonomy): Eukaryota > Viridiplantae > Streptophyta > Magnoliopsida > Poales > Poaceae > Triticum > Triticum aestivum. Next base: position 598,368,378 of record NC_057795.1, on the reverse strand, counting down.
ATTAGTGTCCATATTGGCTATAGCTGTTTTTCTAGTAGTGAGACATGATGTGATATACGTTATTGTATGAGATGATCATGTTTTATAAATTATCGGCAACCGGCAGGAGCCTTATGGTTATCTCTTTATTGTATGAAATGCAATATAATTGCTTTACTTTATCGCTATGCGTTAGCAATAGTTGTAGAAGCAATAGTTGGCGAGACAGCCACGACGCAACGATGGAGATCAAGGTGTCGAGCCGGCGATGATGGAGATCATGACGAGGCTTTGGAGATGGAGATGGAGATAAAAAGCACAAGATGATGATGGCCATATCATGTCACATATTTTGATTGCATGTCATGTTTATCCTTTATACATCTTATTTTTCTTAGAACGGCGGTAACATTATAAGATGATTCCTTCACTAAATTTCAAGATAAACATGTTCTCCCCGAGTATGCACCGTTGCCAAAGTTTGTCATTTCGAAGCACCACGTGATGATCGGGTGTGATATACTCTACGTTCACATACAACGGGTGTAAGACAGTTTTGCACATGCAGAATACTTGGGTTGAACTTGATGAGCCTATGATGACCCACAAGTGTAGGGGATCTATCGTAGTCCTTTCGATAAGTAAGAGTGTCGAAGCCAACGAGGAGCAGAAGGAAATGACAAGCGGTTTTCAGTAAGGTATTCTCTACAAGCACTGAAATTATCAGTAACAGATAGTTTTGTGATAAGGTAATTTGTAACGAGTAACAAGCAATAAAATAAATAAGGTGCAGCAAGGTGGCCCAATCCTTTTTGTAGCAAAGGACAAGCCTGAACAAGTTCTTATATAGAGAAAAGCGCTCCCGAGGACACATGGGAATTATCGTCAAGCTAGTTTTCATCACGCTCATATGATTCGTGTTCGTTACTTTGATAATTTGATATGTGGGTGGACCGGTGCTTGGGTACTGCCCTTTCTTGGACAAGCATCCCACTTATGATTAACCCCTATTGCAAGCATCCACAACTACAAAAGAAGTATTAAGGTAAACCTAACCATAGCATGAAACATGTGGATCCAAATCAGCCCCTTACGAAGCAACGCATAAACTAGGGTTTAAGCTTCTGTAACTCTAGCAACCCATCATCTACTTATTACTTCCCAATGCCTTCCTCTAGGCCCAAATAATGGTGAAGGGTCATGTAGTCGACGTTCACATAACACCACTAGAGGAGAGACAACATACATCTCATCAAAATACCGAATGATACCAAATTCACATGACTACTAATAGCAAGACTTCTCCCATGTCCTCAGGAACAAACATAACTACTCACAAAGCATATTCATGTTCATAATCAGAGGGGTATTAATATGCATTAAGGATTTGAATATATGATCTTCCACCAAATAAACCAACTAGCATCAACTACAAGAAGTAATCAACACTACTAGCAACCCACAGGTACCAATCTGAGGTTTTGGTACAAAGATTGGATACAAGAGATAAACTAGGGTTTGAGAGGAGATGGTGCCGGTGAAGATGTTGATGGAGATTGACCCCCTCCCGATGAGAGGATCGATGGTGATGCCGATGGTGATGATTTCCCCCTCCCGGAGGGAAGTTTGCCCTGCAGAACAGCTCCGCCAGAGCCCTAGATTGGTTCCGCCTCGTGGTGGTGGAGTTTCGTCCCGTAAGCTTGCTTATGATTTTTTCTAGGGTAAAAGACTTCATATAGCAGAAGATGGGCACCGGAGGGCTGCCAGGTGGTCCACGAGGCAGGGGCGCGCCCAGGGGGGTAGGGTGTGCCCCCACCCTCATGGACGGTGGGTGGCCCCCCTCTGGTATTTCTTCTGCTCAATATTTTTTATTAAATCCAAAAATGACTTTCGTGGAGTTTCAGGACTTTTGGATTTGTGCAGAATAGGTCTCTAATATTTGCTCCTTTTCCAGCCAGAATCCCAGCTGCCGGCATTCTCCCTCTTCATGCAAACCTTGTAAAATAAGAGATAATAGGCATAAGTATTGTGACATAACGTGTAATAACATCCCATAATGCAATAAATATCGATATAAAAGCATGGTGCAAAATGGACGTATCAGCCTAGCATGTACATACATGGTCTTGGAACACTAGAGACCGAAAGGTCGAATGTGAGTTATATAGTAGATATGATCAACATATAGATGTTCACCATTGATGACTACCCCATTTCACGTGATGATCGGAAATGGGTTAGTTGATTTGGATCACGTATCACTTAGATGGCTTGAGGGATGTCAATTTAAGTGGGAGTTTATTAGTAATTTGATTAATTGAACTTAAATTTATCATGAACTTAGTCTTAATAGTTTTTGCATATCTATGTTGTAGATCAATAGCTCGCGATATAGCCCCCCTGTATTTTGATATGTTCGTAGAGAAAACTAAGTTGAAAGATGATAGTAGCAATAATGCGGTCTGAGTCCATGATCTGAGGACTATCCTCATTGCCGCACATAAGAATTATGTCCTTGATGCACCGCTAGGTGACAGACCTGTTACAGGAGCTGATGCAGACGTTATAAACGTCTAACAAGCTCGATATGATGACTACTTGATAGTTTAGTGCGCCATGCTTTACGGCTTAGAATCGAGGCTCCAAAGACGTTTTGAATGCCATGGAACATATGAGATGTTCCAAGAGCTGAAATTCATATTTCAAACTCATGCCCATGTCGAGAGGTATGAGACCTCTGACAAGTACTTTGCCTACAAGATGGAGGAGAATAGCTCAGCCAATGAGCATGTGCTTAGAATGTCTGGGTACTACAATCGCTTGAATCAAGTGGGAGTTAATCTTCTAGATAAAATAGTGATTTATAGAGTTCTCTAATCACTATCACCAAGCTACTAGAACTTCGTGATGAACTATAATATGCAAGGGATGATGAAAATGATTACCGAGCTCTTTGTGATGCTAAAATCAGCAAAGGTAGAAATCAAGAAAAAACATCAAGTGTTGATGGTTAATAAGACCACTAGTTTCAAGAAAAAGGGCAAGTGAAAGAAAAGTAACTTTGAGAAGAATGGCAAGCAAGTTGCCACTCCCGTCAAGAAGCCCAAAGCTGGACCCAAGCCTGAAACTGAGTGCTTCTACTGCAAAGGAAATGGTCACTGGAAGCGGAACTACCCCAAATACTTGGCGGATAAGAAGGATGGCAAAGTGAACAAAGGTATATTTGATATACATGTTATTGATGTATACCTTACTAGTGTTTGTAGTAGCACCTGGGTATTTGATACGGGTTTAGTTGCTAAGATTAGTAACTCGAAACAGGAGTTGCAGAATGAACAGAGACTAGTTAAGGATGAGGTGACGATGTGTGTTGGAAGTGATTCCAAGGTTGATACGATCACCATCGCACACTCCCTCTACATTCGGGATTAGTGTTGAACCTAAATAAATGTTATTTGGTGTTTGCATTGAGCATGAATATGATTGGATCATGTTTATTGCAACAGTTATTCATTTAAGTCATAGAATAATTGTTGTTCTACTTACATGAATAAAACCTTCTATGGTCATACACCCAATGTGAATGGTTTATTGAATCTCGATCGTAGTGATACACATATTCATAATATTGATGCTAAAGATGCAAAGTTGATAATGATAGTGCAACATACTTGTGGCACTGCCGTTTAGGTCATATTGGTGTAAAGCGCAAGAAGAAACTCCATGCAGATGGATTTTTGGAATCACTTGATTATGAATCATTTGATACTTGCGAACCATGCCTCATGGGCAAGATGACTAAAACTCCGTTCTCCGGAACAATGGAGCGGGCTAATAACTTATTGGAAATAATACATACCGATGTATGTGGTCCGATGAGTGTTGAAGTACGCGGCGGGTATCATTATTTTCTGACCTTCATAGATGATTTAAGTAAGTATGAGTATATCTACTTAATGAAACACACGTTTGAAACATTTGAAAGTTCAAAGAATTTCAAAGTGAAGTGGAGAATCATCGTAACAACAAAATAAAGTTTCTACGATCTGGTCATGGAGGCGAATATTTGAGTTACGAGTTTGGCCTTCATTTAAAACAATGTGGAATTGTTTCACAACACACGCCACCTGGAACACCACAACGTAATGGTGTGTCCGAACGGCGTAACTGTACTTTATTAGATATGGTGCGATCTATGATGTCTCTTACCAATTTACCACTATCATTTTGGGGTTATGCATTAGAGACAGCCTCATTCACGTTAAATAGGGCACCGTCTAAATCCGTTGAGACGACACCGTATGAACTGTGGTTTGGCAAGAAACATAAGTTTTCGTTTCTTAAAAGTTTGGGTATGCGATGCTTATGTCAAAAGGCTTCAGCCTGATAAGCTCAAACCCAAAGCGGAGAAGTGCATCTTCATAGGATACCCGAAAGAAACTATTGGGTATACCTTCTACCACAGATCCGAAGTCAAAATCTTTGTTGCTAAGAATGGGTCCTTTCTAGAGAAGGAGTTTATCTCGAAAGAAGTGAGTGGGAGGAAAGTAGAACTTGATGAGGTAATTGTACCTTCTCTCGAATTGGAAAGTGGCACATTAAAGAATTCAGTTCCCGTGATGCCTACACAAACTAGAGAGGAAGATAATGATGAGGATCATGAAACTTCAGATCAAGTTATTATTGGACCTCGTAGGTCGAATAGAGCACGTTGCGCACCAGAGTGGTACGGTAATCCTGTCCTAGAAGTCATGTTACTAGACCATGGCGAACCTATGAACTATGAAGAAGCTATGATGAGCCTAGATTCCAATAAATGGCTTGAGGCCATGAAATCTGAGATAGGATCCATGTATGAGAACAAAGTGTGGACTTTGGTGGACTTGCCCTATGATCGGCAAGCCATTGAGAATAAATGGATCTTCAAGAAGAAGACAGACGCTGATGGTAATGTCACCATCTACAAAGCTCGACTTGTCACAAAAGGTTCTCGACAGTTATGAAATCTGGCAAATGGACGTCAAAATTGCATTCCTTAATGGGTTTCTTAAAGAAGAGTTGTATATGATACAACTATAAGTTTTCGTCAATCCTAAAGGTGCTAACAAAGTGTGCAAGCATCTCGGAGTTGGAATATAAGCTTTGATGAGGTGATCAAAGCATATGATTTTATACAGACTTACGGTGAAGCCTGTATTTACAAGAAAGTGAGTGGGAGCTTTGTAGCATTTCTGATATTATATGTGGATGCCATATTATTGACTGGAAATGATATAGAATTTCTGGATAGCATAAAAGGATACTTGAATAAGAATTTTTCAATGAAAGACCTCGGTGGAGCTGCTTACATATTAGGCATCAAGATCTATAGAGATAGGTCAAGACACTTGATAAGACTTTCAATGGGTACATACCTTAACAAGATTTTGAAGGATTTCAAAATGGACCAGTCAAAGAAGGAGTTCTAGCCTGTATTTTAAGGTGTGAAATTGAGTAGGACTCAAAGCCCGACCATGGCAGAAGATAGAAAGAGAATGAAAGTCATTCCCTATGCCTCAGCCATAGGTTCTCTATAAAGTATGCCATGTTGTGTATCAGGCCTGTTGTGTGCCTTGCCATGAGTTTGGCAAGGGGGTACAATAGTGATCCAGGAGTAGATCACTGGACATCGGTCAAAATTATCCTTATAGGACTAAGGAAATGTTTCTCGGTTATGGAGGTGATAAAGGGATTGTCGTAAAGGGTTACAAGCTTTAACACTAATCTAGATGACTCTAAGTCTCAATCTGGATATGTATTGAAAGTGGGAGAAATTAACTAGAGTAGCTCCATGCAGAGCATTGTAGACACAGAAAATAGCAAAATATATACGGATCTGAATGTAGCAGGCCCCTTGACTAAGCCTGTCTCACAAGCAAAATATGATCACACCTTAATACTCTTTGGGTGTTAATCACATGGCGATGTGAACTAGATTAATGACTCTAGTAAACTCTTTGGATGTTAGTCACATGGCGATGCGAACGATGGGTGTTAATCACATGACGATGTGAACTAGATTATTGACTCTAGTGCAAGTTGGAGACTGAAGGAAATATGCCCTAGAGGCAATAATAAAGTTGTTATTTTATATTTCCTTATTCATGACAAAGGTTTATTATTCATGCTAGAATTGTATTGATCAGAAACTTAAATACATGTGTGAATACATAAACAAATACCGTTTCCCTAGTAAGCCTCTACTAGACTAGCTCATTGATCAAAGATGGTTAAGGTTTCCTAACCATGGACATGCGTTGTCATTTGATAATGGGATCACGTCGTTAGGAGAATTATGTGATAGCATATTGATCATTCAGTTTATTGCTATTGCTTTCTTTATGTCAAATACATATTCCTTTGACTATGAGATTATGCAACTCCCGAACACCGGAGGAATACTTTGTGTGCTATCAAACGTCACAACGTAACTGAGTGATCATAAAGATGCTCTACAGGTATCTCCGAAGGTGTTTGTTGAGTTGTCATAGATCAAGATTAAGATTTGTCACTCCGAGTATCAGAGAGGTATCTCTGGGCCCTCTCGGTAATACACATCATAAGCTTGCAAGAAAATGACTAAGGAGTTAGTCATGAGGTGATGTATTACGTAACGAGTAAGGAGACTTGCTGGTAACGGGATTGAACTAGATATAGAGATACCGACGATCGAATCTCGGGCAAGTAACATACTGATGAACAAAGGGAACTACGTATGTTGTCATAACGGTTCGACCGATAAAGATCTTCATAGAATATGTAGGAGCCAATATGGGCATCTAGGTTCCCCTATTGGTTATTGACGAGAGAGATGTCTTGGTCATGTCTACATAATTGTCGAACCCGTAGGGTCCGCACGCTTAATGTTCGATGATGATATAGTATTATATGAGTTATGTGATTTGGTGATCGAATATTGTTCGAGTCCCGTATGAGATCACATACATGAATAGGAGTCTCGAAATGGTCGAGAGGTAAAGATTGATATATAGGACAATGGTATTCAGACACCGGAAGTGTTTCGAGGGTACCAGGTGCTTATCGGGTCACCGGAAAGGAGTTTCGGGCACCCCGGGAAAGCTATGGGCCTTATGGGCCAAGAGAGGGAACGCACCAGCCCACAAGGGGCTAGGGCGCCCCTATGGTGGCCGACCCTATGAGGAGGAGAAGGAAAGAGGGGAGGGAAAGGAAAGTGTGGTGTAGGACTCCCCCTTCCTTCCCTCCTCTCTTTCCTTCCCCCTTGGTCCTACAAGGAAAGGGGGGCGCAGGAGGGTACGAGCCCTAGTGCCGGCGGCCAGCCGCGCGCCCTGGATGCCCTAGGCTGCCTTCTCCCCCCACCTATATATATATGTGGGGAGGGGGCACCACACAAGGACACAACATTGTCTTAGCCGTGTGCAGCGCCCCCGTCCACTGTTTACTCCCTCGGTCATATTTCTGTAGTTCTTAGGCGAAGCCTTGCGGAGATCACATCACCATCACCGTCACCACACTGTCGTGCTATCGGAACTCATCTACTACCTTGCCGTCTTGCTGGATCAAGAAGGCGGAGGACGTCACCGAGCTGAACGTGTGCACAATGCGAAGGTGCCATGCATTTGGTACTAAATCGTTGGAGCACGAAGAAAGTTCGACTTCATCAACCGCATTGTGAAACACTTTCGCTTATGGTCTATGAGGGTACGTAGACACACTCTCCCCTCTCGTTACTATGCATCTCTTTGATAGATCTTGCGTGTGCGTAGATTTTTTTTGTTTTCCATGTAACGTTTCCCAATTGTAGCTTGGCCAACCCGCTTCTCACAATACTTCTGGTGGATACCTCATTATATCCCTTTGAGTAGGAATGTAGAGATAGCAGGGTCGCAACGATCTGCGGGGCCATCTGGAAATTGTGTAATAGAGCTTGTTTTGATCAGAAAATGGTTAGATATCCGACTGAATTTATATGTTATGCATGTTCTTTTATTTGATACTGGGCAGGTCTCCGTGATGATGAAGAGAAAAAAATGATGGAGATGGGCGCTACTCATCTGCAACGAGAGGCGCTGATGATGCATACATAGTCGTTCAAGCGTTTTATGTTGAACTATGTACATGCAAATGGGAAGCCGATACCTGCCCCACGCTTAAACCGATGGAAGAAGCCTATGTTTGGACAACTCGTACTAAATGTAGATTCTTTTCTTAGGATGATCATGATGGTTAATGTGGAGATGTTGCCTGTTATCATATGGGTATGCTCATAGGTGCTTCTAGTGCAAAACTTGAGCATGTTGGGGATATCTTTTCGGTGGAAGCAACAACTTTAGTGGTAGGTTTGAAACTGGCCTTGACTATAGAAATTAATTAACTCCTTGTGTAGATGGATAATTTGGTTGTCGTAGAAGCGTCAAACCTAAATATTGGACATTCTATGGTGTCTGCTCCTATCGCTGAAGAATGTCGAAGTTTGAGTGAAGAGTTTGGGAAGGTTCTTTCTAAACACATTGTAATAGAGTTTAATATGGTTGCTCGGGTGCTAGCTTAGCAAGGGCGTGTTGATCCCACAGCTTTGTGGTTGGACACACCCCCAAGCTTTATTTATAGTCTTCTAGTGGATGATGAAAGTGTGATTTGATTTTAATAAAGCTAGCCATGAACATCTTTCCATCAAAAAAATATTAGGTCCGCTAAATATCATTTCCTAGATGAAGCACAAAACTTAACCCCCTAAAAAATTCACACGAATTTGAACCTCGCTAGCCCAATTTGATTCAAAGTGCATTGCTTAAACACAAATATAACCATAGATAGCACAATCATCTCAAACTACATTACATAACATAGATTTAAACTAGTCGATTTGAACGAAATAAACAAAACAAATACACTTTATTCATTTACTCTATCTATATTTAGGCCCTGATCTTCACCCTATTCATGTCGCCCAGGCCGAAGCCGCCGAAGTTGGAGTCAGAGCCGTCCGACGAAAGCTGGATCATGTCTGCTCCGCTCCCACCATTGGAGAAAATTGTTGTCCACTAGCCTCTTGACATGGTCAAGCTAAATGCCACGGCCACGACAAGGGCACAACATACAAAGAACACAAGCCACAACATCACAAGGAGGCCAGCAAGGAGATAAGGGTGAGCACAAGAGCAAGGATAAGATGAAAAAGATGAAGCACCATACCGGGGAGGACAACAAGCACAAGGAGAAGCATAAGAAGAACCATGCTGACACCGTCATGAAAGCTCACAGGGAATTCAAGGCGGAACACAGGGAGATCAAGGCGGGCGTGGCTGACATATGCTGCATAGGGCCTATGGATCTGCCTCCAGGCACGAACACCCAATGGGAGCGGGAAGATCAAGGATTTCAAGGAATATCATAATGCTCACCGAATTGACTGTGGCGCCTTCAACAGGAAGACATGCGGCCATATCAAGAAGGGGTTGATGACGACGATGATCAACAACAACGTGCAAGTGATCAACTACTTGCTACTGCAAAGCTCTTGAAGAGATGAAGACCAAATCGTGTACCTCAAAATCTCCCACCAAGTCAACAACGAGATAATTGCACATATCATCCTCGTAGTCACAGGCCCAACAAGGTCCTCGTGGTTCAAAAGTGCTTCGATACGGTCCTGGTACATGAAAATACATGATGTATATGGTCCTGGTACTCGAAATGCCGGTACAATTTTACTACCTTTACATGATAGACCTCAACAGAAAACAGTTGAGTAACGGCGGCAAGTGATTGAGTTCAGTACTTCCTCAGAGAAAATTATTGGCTCTAGAGATATGGTAATATGGAGAGAGAGAACGTATCCTGTGCACGAGGCGAACTGGTGCACCAGGCGCCCTGGTGGATCGTGAGCCTTTGGATTAAAAAGATAGGGACTAGATGTAGTGCAAAGGCAGCTGCTGGTCCATTTTGCAAAATAGACCTTCAAGTCTAGCTAAACCCAGCGACTTGACCTCCCCGTTCTGAGTTCATCAACCTCCCCTTCCATCTGTTGTACCCGTGCAGCAGCCTCGAGCTAGGGTTAAGAGAAATTTGGTCTGCCTCTCTATTGCCCTCCCTCCCTTGCCCCGGCTTCTAGCATTGAAACACCACGAGTGGCCAGGATCGAAATCATGTGGTCCACCAACAGCTTGCTTATTTTTACTACTAAAGGATTTGCGGTATGAGCTCAAAATTTGGTTATGCTATTATCCATGTATAGTCTAGTTTCCAATCCCAGTTTCTCCGATTTGTTTGAAACAAGTAGCATTTGGATTGAATAGTATGGACTTCATCTGTTATCTGAAATAAAGTTCACTACATTCCACAGAAAAAATTTAGAAGATGTAGTAATAACTAGTAGTGCTGACCGTGTGTGAAACCCGAAGAACAAATAAACCTGAAGAAGCAAGATTCAGTAGATCAACGATATAACCGTAGGGTAAAGAATGGAGACACCAAGGGCCAAAGAGCATCAATGTAAAATGTTGTTTATGCACTTTCTGATGTTGTATTAATGTGGTTTCGTTATTCTTTGCCAGGCAAAGAGCATCACAAAATTCCCAGAGAAGTAGATGTGACAGTTTCACTGATGCGTTGCTAGAATAAATATTTGAGGTCATGTTAGAGTAAACTTCATATACTGGAAATCAATCCATTCAAGTCCATTTGTGCTTCTGTGTCATTTATGCATTTTTATTGTTCCAGTGCAAAATGGATTGTATGTAAGAAGTGAATTTGGCATGCTAAATATATGCAACACGTTATGTAATCCTATCAAATCATCCAGAAATACATGGATTTCATGAAATTTCAATACATGATTACATCAAAGTTTAGTACAACCTCTCTTGCATGGATGTTTGCAGCAACATTTCTACTTTTTAATGCAAACTGAGACTTGAACCCCTGGAAGTATGAAGGAGTAACCTTCATCTTGCAGGTCAACTGACAGCCAACTGATTGTTGCCTTCCCTCTTCACTCCACAAAGAGAGGGACTTGGCAGCCTGTTACAACAAGCACTTGGGCAATCACACACTAGCATAAAATTTCTCATAGCTTAGTCTATTTTCTCACTAATGATATATTATGTGCACTGTTTTCTTAAACATAGCAAAATACCTCATGTAGTCTTGCGCTTCTTCGCTGCTTTTGAGAAAATGAAAATGTGTTGGGGGTTCATGACCTTACAACACGAGACAATGAAATAAGTTCCCAAGGTACCTTGCCGGCATACTTCTGACTAAATAGTTGTTGTTTCATTTTTGTAAACCAAGAGTGATCTACATGCAGAACAGTATGAGAATTTCAAAGAAAAAAATTTATTCTTTATCAGAGCACTTGTATTAATATTTTACCTTGATTCGAATTAATCAAAGTTTGGGCTCTAATCTACTGGATTTTAGTTGACTATTTTTTCACTCAGATTCCTGATCTGAAATCAATCTCTTAGGTACCCACCAAGGCCACGTGCTTACAGGAAAAGGAACAACATTTGAAATACTAAACAGAAAACCTGACACTCGCAATTTTATTGAAATGAAAATAGAGGCCAGATCATGTGGGTCGACATCTTTTACATCTTTCAAAACAACTTGCACATTTCGCATTGTGAGAACCTGACATACACTTGCTTAACTAAGCATTAACTAAGGAGTGGCATAAATCAGCATACTCAAAAGGTCTAATGGACGTCAAAGGAAGTTTGTTTTGGCGTATCATGGTTTACCTATTTAAGGAGTATATAAAAATAATAAAACTCTGAACACCATAAATGCATCATGTTTTACATAAAAAGAAGATCAAATTTGACCTTGACTTCTAAGTTCTAACAAAAGAACATGCTTTGGTTTTGCTTCATCATTAATAAGGGAGGTTGCAACTAATGAGCCTGGCCGCATGATGTCAAAACCCATTCCAGGGACTGCCTGCAAATAATTGATTAGAAGGCAAGTGCACAATAAGTTTTTTTTTCTCAAAAACATGAATTTGAAAAGGAAATCTTGTGTCATTATCTGGGGGTAAATAAGGCATCACTACTAGGTAAAAGCCTAGCGGCAGCACGGGTTTTACGTATATCAGTAGCGTGGGACATGGCGCTACTAATAAGGCGCTACAGCTAACCCGTAGCAGCAGCGCGTGCGCGCTAGTGCTACTGATATACAAGTGTAGCAGCAGCGTTCTTCCCGGGAGCTCGCTACTGCTAATAGCTATAGCGCGCTTTTCCTGTGCGCGCTACTGCTATTGTCACCCTGCTGCTAACTTTTCTCCACTCGCTACTGCTAATTTTAGTAGTTTTTGTTTTTTTCTGCATATTTGTTTTGTATTTGAACATGCTTTATAGAAGAATCTTTAGCACATACAAATTTCATCATGATACACATACAAATGGCTGTGAGACCACAAATGTAATAATAGCATATACATACAAATAGTCTCATCAGAATCATCATCCAACACAAAGTGGTATCTTGTCATCATCTCGAAAATAGCGATACATGCAAGTCTCGAATACTTGCGACTACAACGTCATCCATCTAAACAAAGGTATACACGAGAAGAGCTATCACTATGAGTAAGAGCGGAACTATGCAGTACATGAGGCGGTGGTTACGAGTCCTCTCTCACGCTAGCGTGAACCTCAAGTAACTAGCTTCTTCTTCTTGTTTGCTTTTGAAGCCTTTATGGCCGGCGCTCGAGAACCCATTCACTTGCGCCTGACACTCAGGCCACTCGTTGTACACCCCCGGAAGCTTCCCTTTGTACACGACATAGCACTGCCATCTCGCCATCAAGAAACTAGGTACCTGTTAAAGATGCATCTTCATGAAGAGGATGTACAATCATATGCAATAAAATATACTAGAGCAACACGAAAAATAAAGGGTTAGAAACTAGATGCAACATACAGTACGCAAACTAATTAACTAGAGGTACGCAGCTCATCGTACGCAAACTAACAAAGTAGCGGTATGCAAGTTCGGGACGGACCGTGGACATCACAAAGTTTCATCGCTACAGAAAGTATACAAGTTCAACCGACACATATCATCATCATCGGCATCGTAAATCACTAGAAGTTCCATCCTTCCATATCACCGAGGATGGACCCTAGCTCCTTGAACGACGTGAGGTATAGACGTTGCATGCCTATGCGAGTTCGAACGTCAGCTTGCAATATAGGGCCGTGGTGGAACATCCCCTTCTCATCGACGACTTCTTTCATGATGATCGTTGCAATGTCCCTTTGGATGCGAAAGAAGTCATCTCTAAGTTTATAATCCGCTTCTCCATGAGATTCTAGCCACTTGTGGATATGATCATCATTTCTGCTTGTCATGCGAAGCTTTTGGTGATCCGTACTGAACTCAATCATGAGATGGACGATGTAGAATCCATCCTTCTTGCTTGGTTTTGGGACATGGATGCAGGAGAAGTTAGTTTTATGCGCGAAACCCATCTTCTTGTTCCTTTGTTTCCTAATCTGCATGTGGCTACCTCTAATGCTGAAGCCTTGGAGAGCATCATCTAGAATATTCATTATGTGGGTGTAGTCCTTTTTCTCGTAGTCTCTGGAAGGGTCAAAATACACGACATGGGAGACTCGCGGGTAAAGAACGATAAGGACGGCGCGCCCGTTGCTACGGGGAAAATACACCTCAAATTATTCTCCATACGAGCGAGAAGGAATGATTGAAATGTACGAAAGGGTTGTCCGGAACTGACTTACTTTGGATGATAAGGCAGGAGGACAATTTACTGGTCCTTATTCTGTACCATGAAGTTTTGGAGGTAGTCCCTAGCAGTTTCACGCTCAAACTCGCCGAGACTCAAGAAAGACTCGTGCATGTAGTATGGATCCGCCACACAGATTTGCGAGACTTCTTCACTCTTCATGACGGAGCTCATATGTAACGCAAAAAGGCGGACGATTGTAAAATCGAGCCGCCTTGTCAAAAACATCTCAAAGATATGGTCAAACCGTAGGAAGAACACCTCCGCGGGCCGTGTGTCGACGTAGCACTTCCCCTCAGGCACACGAGCCGCGTATGTCGGATATCCTGGATCCTTTGAGGCTAGTAGGCTTTTCTCAGTTGATAGCACATGGTCATGCATTCTCCTGAGATCCCCTGATAGTGCCTCCAACGGTTTCGGCGGTAGCATCGGCTCGCCCGTGAGATGGAACATGGCCACACCTTTCACAGGTACACGCTCTTCAGAATCCATCGTCTGGCTGCTATGTGCTCTGGCTTGTTTGAAGGCAGTTATCTTCCCCGATCTCTTCCTCTCCTTTTTCTTGGGCACGCCTTCCAGACCCTTCCTTAACCCCTGCCCTAGGGTTCCCAGGCTAAGCTCTGTACGACCCCCCGGCTAGTTGAGCCTGTGTTGAGGCGGCATGTTCAGGCGTGTCCTGTGAGGAATTCATGAAGAGAGACTTTTTGCAATCCTTCCAACGACCTTCCTGCCCGGGCATATCATCCATATCCTCATTAGCATGCTGATAGCCCGATTCGTCATATGGTTGACTCATCATATCTATGTCACAGTCATATGCGTTTGTATTGAGGAAACCCATAGGGTCGACCTCCGTCTCATCATCCATTCTCTGTTCTACAGGACCGATTACATCAGCCAGTAGTATTGCACCCCCTTCATCACGTCGTCCACCGCTCTCACCTGGCACTACATGAGCTGGTAATTGCGTAGGCGGGGTGGTGGTCTCCGCACATGCTTGTTGATGTGTGGTTATTGATGTGCTCTCGGCTGGCTCCAGACGAATAAGATTCTTCGGCCATAGAAGCACCCAACCCTTGCAGCTTCCAATCTACGGCGGGGTCTCGTCGTCCTCTCCCACATGCTATACTGGAGGAGGCAAAGCCTCGTGCCCCAATTTCACACTGGACAAGCTAACCCTTAAGTGTCCAGCGGGGATCGGCTGGTTGTGGAAATGGGTTGCAAGGGGTTCATTGTCATCCCCTTTCCCACGTCCACCTTCTGGCCTTTGATCAAGTAGAGTATGGTGCATGAGGTTTCTTCGGCCTGCAAACACATATGTCTGTGGCGTAAAACATCCGAAAGGCAACGAAAATGGAATATTATATATATATATATATATATATGTGTGTGTGTGTGTGTGTGTGTGTGTGTGTGTGTTGGTGCAACATGTACTTACCATGACGGCGTCAAGCTCAGCCAAAGACGAAGGCCCACCTAGCGTGCCAGAGGCTGAGGACGGGCTGCTATGAGCGGGAGCGACTGCGAGAGGAGGCCCGATTGCGTGAGCAAGTGATGGTGCGGTGTTGTTGTTGTTCATGGAGTTGCTCCCGACGAAACTGGGCATCGGGAAATCATGTACCGTCTTGTCTGGATTTTCCTTCGTCCAGTTGATGATAGCTCGAACCAAGTTAGTAGCAAAATCATTTCTGCAGGCAGTTACAGCTGCATTGACTGCCTGCTGTAGCAACTCATTTTTCTCCTCGGCTATTTTTTTCGCGTCCTCGGCTGCTTTTTTCTCGACCGCAAGCTTCACCTTCGCGTTGATGTCCGCCAAACTAAACTTCCTTTTCTGCTTCTTGGCCTCCGGGCCCTCGTTGTAAAACACCTTCCACGTGGCGTCGTTTCCAGCGCCATGCACACGACCATATTGCGGCTGCTAGCCCAAAGGGAGTCCCTTAAGTTCGTTCAAGGCCCGGTTGAGAGGGGTGTCCCACTTGGGCCTCACCGGAGAAGTAGGGCTTTCGGCTGCAAGCTAGTGTTGCTTCTCCTGCAGAAGGAGCGTGAACTGTTTAGGAATGTGCAGTCGACTAGATATGGAGCTAAATATAAGGTGGTAAAAGAATAATTACCAGTAGTCTAATCAATTTCCTCGTGATCTGGTCCGTGTAACAAACCTTTTTTTCCTTGTCCCACTTGTAGCGGGCCCTGATGAAGTCACGCTCCAAGGGGTTGGTGAACTTCGCGAAGGGATCTGGGATACCCGCGGCTTCACGTTCCGCGTCCTCCTTATCCCATATGGGACTTTTACCGAGGTAGCCACGGCTTCCGAGGCGATGCTTCCCCGTATTCCTTTGCTGAACGCTCTTGAATTACGCATCCTTAGCCTTGGCTGCCTCGGTAGCGCAAGTGTCCTTGAACTTTTCGAACTCCTCTTCCGTAAGTGTCAGACTTTCCTCCGGAATCTTGGACAGGGGTTCCTCAGCCTCAATATCTCGTTCCACCCTCCCTTTCTAGGAGGCCAAATCATTGCTGAACATGCCCATGGCGTGATTGTTAATATTTTTCATCTTTGGATCATCCCACGGTTGTTCTATGTTATCATCCCGGTCGAGGAACTTGAATCTCTTGTGCAACTTTGTCAGGAGCAACTGCGTCAAATGTTCTTTACTCCTTAAGTCATCGTCGTTGATGCTCGCGCATTCCCGTAGCATACATCCTACTTGGTTCCCATAGCACTTGCGAGGTTCTTCTGACTCTAATGGCTCAAACTTGCCAGGTGCCATATTTGTGATCACTAGTCGTCCAATCCCTAGTTTGTTAGGTTTTCGTATCCTATGCTTCTTCTGCTTCTTTTCGGTAGCGACATCGGCGCCAGTACCTTCCCCGCCGGTATGTTCCCCGCTGGTACCTTCCTCGCCGGTCTCGGCGCTGCCATCGGTGCCGGCGCCATCGGTGTCGATGTCGGCGTCAGTACCATCATCGAGGCCAACCTGCAAACCTTGCTTAGCAGTCAAATACTCGAGGTACTCTTGTTCACCCTCATAATCCATCTCATCTGCATCTTGGTCAGAAGGCCCAGTTTCTTCGTTGTTCGACATGTTTCCTATGATTAAGTCTCCTCATTTATTTCTAAAAGTATGAAAAAAATGAGAAATGACATAAAAAAGAAATCTATGCGCCAGCACTCGATATGCCTACTATCTAGCACAAATCATGCCAAAATTCACGGAAAATTTCGGCATGACCTTTGCTAAAAAATGGACATATCGAGCGCTTGAAATTCACCGAAACGGAAATGAATCAACATTCCGGCGTAACATAGGCCACTCGGATGATTTACCAAAATTGAACCAAAACATCACATGTCCAAATGACATGTCCAAATTCCAAACATGACATGTCCACATATCACATGTCCAGTTCAAATTTGCATATAAATTCAGCCTACCTAAATTTACTTTAACAAGGGATGTTGATTTGGACAATTGCTTAAATGCTGCCTTTTCTTTTAACTACAATTGCTTAACCCTAAATTTATGTCCTATTTTAAAACCTAGCTAAATTGATAACTAAATAGATAACCTAATTAGCCTACTGCCCTAACTAAAACCTAAGTAAATTAATCTAAGAAGCCTAGCTAGCAGAGAGAGAGGGGGGTTACAGAGGGTGCAGAGGCGAGGAGGCAGCCCCGACGATGGCCGAGGTTGGGAGGGGAGGAAGCAGAGGAGGGAGGCGTGGCGCGTCGGGGTCGGGGGCGAGCGCCGGGGCACTGCGGTGCGACGGGGGAAGAGAGAGTGGGAATTTGGGGGGAAAAGAGGCGGGATGAAGCAGAGAGAGTGAGGATTTTGGGTTAAGTGGACGTAGGAGTAGCGCGTTTGGACCAAACGCGCTACTACTATTATAGGCAACTATAGCGGTTTTATACGGAAACCGCTACTGCTACCTTGACTAGCTATAACTCTTTTTCAGTCAAGCGCTACTACTATAACCAGCTTTCCTTTTTCTTTTCCTTTATTTTCTCTCACTTTTTTTTCCGAGAGCAGTGGACGAAGGGAAGGCGATATATATTGCATCATTTGACGGTTAAATATGTATACAAAATAGGAACATATATATTACATCATTGGAACCATGCATAATAATGGGTAAGTGTGTATACAAAATAGGAACATATATATATATATATATGAAAAATGTTTCCTACAAGCAGTGGTAGTTACCACCATTTCCATTTTGTATGTTGTATGTAGTATCTGTCAAAATCGAAAGTATGTACGTGTAGTATGTAGTATATAACAATGATTAGGTAGTATATATACTAATTTTTAGGTAGTATATACCATGTTTTGAGTATGCTGTTTTTTACGTACAAATATGTACGTATTTCACAAATATAACAAAAACTGTGAGCTTATATGCAATTTTTTCATATAACTTGCTTTGAAATATCTTAGATATAATATACGAATATATTTAAAATGATAAAATAGTATATATAGTACCATATGGTAGTATATGAGACAAATGGGGTAACTACCACCGGGTGGTAGGATGATATATATATATATATATATATATATATATATATATATATATATATATATATATATATATATATATATATATATGTTACATCATTTGACCGATAACATACGGTTCCTCAGCGTTGACCTTTTCATTTTTGAGTCAGCTTCTTTTCCTTCTTGTTCGTTGAAGAATAATTGAGCCCCTCATTGTGACTTTGCCTTTTCCATGGAGTACGATTTTTCTTAGGTAATGTAGTATTGATTCTTCTTTTGACGTATACTTCAGCATCATCGTTATCTTCCCTCATTGGGTTGCCGTACTGATCGTAATCTTCCTCGTTGGCGACTCCATCCATTCCAATGATTTCCTTTTGGCTCTCCTCACGACAACACGGCTGGGATTGCACGGGTCGGTTATGAAGAAGCATTGTGTAACATGCTTAGCGTGTAACTGTGGCTCGTTTTTTGCCATAGCGTTTACGGTAGCGCTCTTGGCGTCGGTTATATTCATGGTAGTGAAATTCCGGTTTTCTCTTTCGACATTCTTAGCCCATCTGACACGGAACATCATCGTGTTGTGCAGTCCAGCATAGTCAAGCTCCCAGATCTCCTCGACCCTTCTGTAAAATCTTTCAGTTGCGCCGTTATCGCTGCAGGTCATGCATTCCATCGTCACCCCTGAGTTTTGATCATCACTGTCTATATCTTTGGCCTCCGTGTAGAACGTGTATCCGTTGATATCGTATGCCTGATAGGTTACGAGGTTGGGCGAGGGGCCATGTGCTAAGGCATATATGAGCAATCCGTCCTTAGAGCCCTCCTCTAGGGGATTAGCAATAATATGTTCTTTGAACCAATGCAGGAAAGTGGAGTTGTGCTCTCTAGTAACTTCGGCGTCTGTCCTGCATACCCCCGGCCACGATACTTCTTTGCGATAATTTCTTTGTGCAGTGCCACGAAAGGATCTACCTCATCTAGGTGTTGTAGCACTACCAAGTTTGCTCTGTCAAAGTCGCTACGTCGATCTGAGTATGCCACGTGCAGTTCCCTGCGACAGTTGGAGTGACCTTCTCCTTCGAGCCTCCCATCGTGCTTGTTAATAGGCAAACCAACACTAACACCAGGCGGCTGCAGGTCTGCACCATATAGAAAATTCTCACAGAAAGAGATGCACTCTTGTGTCAGATAGCCCTGGACGATGCTTCCATCTGGACGGGACATGTTACGAATGAATCCTTTGATGATCCCATCCATCCTCTCAAACGACATCATGTTGTGCAGAAATGACGGCCCTAGGTCTATTATGTCGTCCACAATATGGACACACAGATGCGCCATCACGTCAAAGAACACGGGCGGGAAGTACATCTCAAGCTCATTCAGTATCACAACATTCTCTTCCTGTAGCCTTTGGAGCTGCTTCACACTGATCGACTTTCGAGAGATGATGTCGAAAAAGTTGCAGAGACCAATAAGCGTGTCATGGACGTGCTTGTCCATTATCCCTCTAAGGCTAACAGGTAGTATCTGCGTCATCATCACATGATAGTCATGGGACTTCATCCCGCTGAACCTTTTCTTGTCCGTGTCTAGATATCTGCTTATCTTGCCACAATAACCGGAACTAACTTTGACTCCGGTAAGGCACTTAAAGAATTGACCGATCTCAGCCTGACTTAAGGTGAAGCAAGAAGGGGGGCAATAATCCTCTTTCTTTATTTTCTTGCCCTCCTTCTCCCGTGCATTTGTCTCCATCTCTGTCTCGTCTGACATTTTATGGGGCGGCATGTGCAGATCTTCCCTGATTTTCAAATCTTGCAAGTCTTTTCTTGCCTTTGGCCCATCCTTGGTCTTATCCGGCATGTTCATCAGTGTCGTGAGCAAGCTCTCAAGGACATTCTTACAGATATGCATTTGATCAAGGCAATGAAGTGTATCGAGTTTGTGCCAGTACTCCAAGTCCCAGAACATAGACCTCGTCTTCCATACCTTCAGCAGCGGCTTCGGCGCCTTTCTCATCGTCTTTCCCGGCGCGGGGCACTCTTTCCAGTTTTTCAACAGCTCATCGATTTCGGCACCGCTCCGCTTACGTGGAGGTCCTCGATGCTCAGCGTGACCATTGAATAGATCTCCACGGTTTCTCCACGGGTTGTCCTGTTCGAGCCATCTTCGATGCCCCATGTACACGATTTTCCTAGACCCGCCATCTTTCCTGACGTTAGCTGCTGAGACGTCGTACCATCCATGCACCGCGTGCATCCGCAATATCCATGGCACACCTGGCCTGCGACATATCCGTAACCTAGATAGTCGTGCACTGTCATGATCAGTGCGGCTCTCATGTAGAAATACTCGCCTTTGCTGGCGTCCCATGTCTTGGCCGGTGTTTTCCATAACGTGTCTAACTCCTCTTGAAGTAGCCCCAGATACAAGTTAATATTATTTCCTGGTTGTTTCGGCCCTTGAATAAGCATGCTCATGTGAATGTACTTCGACTTCATGCACAACCAGGGGGGAGGTTGTACATCCATACAAACACGGGCCATGTGCTATGGTTGGTGTTCTGGTTGCCAAACAGATTCATGCCATCGGTACACGCGCCGAGCATGATGTTCCTTGCATCACATTCGAAATACTAATAGAAGCTGTTCAACGCTCTCCACTGGCTTCCATCCTTGACGTGTCTCAGCTTCGGATCATCTCCATTGTCGGGCTTCTTCCTCTCCATGTGTCAGCGCATTAGCTTTGCTTCCTTGGAATCTACAAAATACCGCTGGAGACGGGGAGTGATCGGTAAGTACCATACAACTTTCTGGGGACATTTCTTCTTGGCCTTCTTGTATCGAGAAGCATTGCACACCGAACAGCTTGTTTTTTCCGCGTGCTCCTTTCGATAAATTATGCAATCGTTGATGCATGCATGGTATCTAACATGCGGAAGATCAAGAGGGCACACGATCTTCTTGGCCTCATCAACACTAGTTGGACATAGATTCCCCGCGGGAAGAACATCCTTTAGGTACTTGAGATGCTCATCGAGGCTAGTGTCGGTCCATTTGTTTTTAGCCTTCGTCTTCAGGAGTTGGAGCGTGAAACTCAAGCGGGTCACCTCAGGATTGCAACCATCATACAATGGAGTGTTCGAGTCTACAACCAGTTGCTCCAGCTTAGCCCCCTCTCTAGAAGCAGCTCTTTCAGTATTTGTCTCCGTTGCGAAGCAATGCTTGAACATGAGGGTCCCGCACGATTGAACTTAGTACCGACGAACTCTGCTGCGTGGAGTCCATGTTGTTCTCTCCGCCGCCATGTTCGGCCCCTTCTCCTCCGCCATGTTCGTCCCCTTCTCTGCTGCCATGTCCGGCCTCTTCCCTACCGCCATTATCGACCATCTCTTCATCTTGCCTAGTGTCATCATTGACTGCCCCGTCGGCGTCCTCAACATCGTCATCCTCATCTTCAATTATCCACCGAGTATAGCCATCCATGAAACCAGTCATGAGCAGGTGCGCTTCGACACGACCATCGTCATAGGGGTCGAGCCAAACTATTCCTTTGCATTTTTGACACGGACATAAAACCTCTGTCCGGTTATGTTCTTTCATGTACTGCACCGCCGACCGCAACCACCTGTCCACCATTGTTCCACTGACCAGCATGAACGCCTGCACGGTAATAAAAAACAAATTGATTATAAAAATGCGTGCATGCATCAAATTCATACAAAAATTCGGCATGACCTTCCCTAAAAATAGGACATATATAGATCTAGAGTTTGCCCGGAATTCGCCGAAACAGAAATAAATTGACATTTCGGCAAAACATAGGTAACTCAAAAGCACAATTTGGCGTCAACTCATGCCACACACACAATTTCTATAATATTGCCCAATTATCATATCACACACACATACACATATTTCCATTTTGCAAAAGCATGAAATTTTAATCACCTCTATCTCGAGATCGAGCACACGGTGGAGATGATGATGTAGAGAGATCAAAAGTGCACAAAGCTCTTCTTGACAAAGATAGATCTAGTTAGGGGGCAAATAGGTCACTTGAATAAATGCTACATCTACCTAGCTAGCCAATTTGGGAGGAGACAACTTCAACTAGTGGAGGGAAGGATAAAGATAAATGAGATGCATTAATGGAGGTGGTGTAGTTAGCTAGGAGTAATGAAGAGAGAGAAAGGTAGGTATAAGAGGGAGAGTAATGGGGGAGAAGTCTTGAGGGAGAAGAAGAGTGAGAGAGGGAGGATGTGGGAGGTGGGGGAAAGGGAGGAGAGGAGATGGGGAGGGGAGGACGGGTGGGGAAAAGGTGGTGGGGTGCTGCGCCTTAGCAGTAGCACGGGAGGAAAAGAGCGCTACTGCTAAGGGTGTAGCAGCAACGCGCTTTACAAACACGAGCTACTGCTAAACGGGCCAACCTTGAGGACAATTTCAAAATTAGCAGCAGCGACGTGACAAAAAAGCGCGCTATTACTATTGCTTTAGCAATAGCGCGCATCGCACCACTGCACTGCTGGTAAACTGAGGTTGTTGGGTTCTGTCGGTACATTTTTGTAGCAGCACGGTTTATCCATCAAGCGCTACTACTAAATTTTCATCAGCAGTGCGCTTTTCTGAAGATCGCTACTGCTAAGTAGCAGTAGCGCCTCTTTTTGAGCCGCGTTGTTGCTAAGATTCTATGTATAAGGTTTTCCCTAGTAGTGCATTCATGTACATTAACAACTAGTAATTGTTCTGAAAACATGCACATTCCAATGAATCACAAGAGTCGTGTAACGAATAATGTATCGCCGACCTGTAATCAATCTCTTAGGTACCTATTTCTTCATATAAAAGTACTACTAACAATTATGTCAGAAACATTTATAAATATGAAGGGCAAGAAAGCACCTCATTAGTCTATTTCCAATCTTAATGATGTAAGTGCATCTAGTGCCCCTTAGTGATTTTGGTGTATTGAAGACTTATAGGTTAAGAGACTGATGCGTTTGTGAGTGTACACAGGTCTATAAGTCTATGAGGAGTTTGATATTTACAGAGAATGTCGACCCCTAAAAATGAAGTTCTTCGACTGAAGACTTTGGATTTCTGAAGATTTTCTGAAGACTTTGAAATTGAAGAAATTGGTGTGACCTTGAAGACTTGGTATTCATTCGAGGAACATGAAGCGCGAAGACTTTTGTTTTCATAGTTTCATTTTCTCTTTCTTGAGTCATAGGAAACACCGTACTGTTAAAGGGGGTCGAGGAAATACTAAGGAGAAATTTCCATGTGATGCTCAACTCAAATCCTACACCTACCAATCCCTTCGAGTGAAGCCATTGGAAATCTCGCACAGTTCAACCATATTCTTCAGTGACAGAGACGAAGTTCTTCTGGTCTCTGAGCAATTTGTTCTGACTGAAGAGTTAGGAATTCGCCAGTGCGGATTGCCTACCAAGTGAGAAACATGATAGCCCTGAGGAATTCGAACCTAAAATATTCCGACCGTTGTTGTGCTACGCGCCGGCTGTCCCAAAATATCTACCCACCTAACGGTCATATCAGACAAGGGCATTTATGTCTTATCATGTTGGGCTGCTCCCTAGGCTATAAATAGCCGCCCCCTACAACCACTAGTTGGTTGGCTTCTCCGAGAGAAACTGACACTTGTCATTTGAGAGCAACCCATCCTCCGAGGACTTTGAGTGAAAATCATCAAGTGAGGAAATCCCAAACCCAAACCTACAAAACCCCAAGTGATTGAGCATCACTGAAGAGATTGATCCTACGTGGATCCGACGCTTGTTTCCTTTGAAGACTGTGCTTCTTCCAGACGGTTAGGCGTCAAGGTCTAGAGCATCCAAGAGGAATTATGGATCGCCGAGTGACCGAGTTTGTGAAGGTTCGGAAGTCACCTGAAGACTTACCACGAGTGATTGGGCGAGGTCTGTGTGACCTTAGCTCAAGGAGAATACGGTGAGGACTGTGTGTCCGGGACTGGGTGTCCTCGAGTTTAAATACTCAGCCGCTCCAACCAGATGTACAACTGAGACAGCAGTTGGAACTGGTCTACCAAATCATTGTCTTCACCGAGTTTACTGGTTCTATTTCCTCAACTCTTTAAATTCCTCATGTATTTTGGTGTGTGCCTGTTCATATCTGTTTGAAGACTTTGACTGAAGACTTTCTCAATTTCCTCAGCTCTATTTCTTCAGTATGTTCGTCTTCTTCCTTGTGTTATCCTGTGTTTACGCTTTCTGTACTCTGTGCTTTTCTTTATTTCATCATGATGACCATGCTTGTGTTCTGTTATGTTCCTTTCTGAGTACTTATTCCGCTGCAAGTAGTTCTTCATTTAGGAATTTCCTCACCAGCAAATTCCTCAGTGAAGAATTCATAAAAATTGCCTATTCACCCCCCTCTAGTCGATATAACACACTTTCAAATGCTGCAATTGAGATTAAAATTTTATCCTTACAGTTTTAGATCGTACATCTAATCAATGCATATAATATTATTATTCCCAATGCCACTTGTTTCAAATGAATGGGGAAAAATTATGATCATATTGGAAGAACCAAAATACAGTTAGAACTCAAGGGTAAGGGAACAAGAGAACATACCCTTGATATATGAATCGCGGAAGCAACCTTAACTCCCAAAGCACTACAGAATCGACGTCATGGACCGACGCTGCCTAAATCAATCTGTCAATCCACAAAGTCGATTCAGGCGAGCGTAGAGTGCAGTTAAGCTTCATGCAGGAGATCCTACCCTAGGTAAAGGAGAGGGAGGAGAGAAAGGATAGGGAGTGAGATGACATCGAGCAATATTTTCTCTAACCATACTCCCATAGCGTACGGTGGCAGAGGAAAGAAGAACAGATGAAGAGAGACGATTGGAGAGGGGGTGGATGCAGAATTCAGTTACACTTCAAGGGTAAATGTGTAAAAGCACCAGGGGCTCCCTTTTGCGCCGCATTCTGTCCCTATCTTTTAAATCCAAAGGCTCATTATCCACCAGAGCACCTGGTGCACCAGTTTGTCGGGTGCACATGATACATTCTCAATATGAAGAAGATAAAATTGTTTGAAGCACACACAGAACCAGAAGAGCCCCTTGTTTCAAAGAGGGGAGGACAGGTTCCTCATAAAAAATATTTGGGGGTGGTTGGGGATGTGTGGGGCTTCGACCTCGCAACCTCTGCCCACATAGCTGGATTTCTGAAGACTTTCTGAAGACTTTGAAATTGAAGAAATTGGTGTGACCTTGAAGACTTGGTATTCATTCGAGGAACATGAAGCGCGAAGACTTTTGTTTTCATAGTTTCATTTTCTCTTTCTTGAGTCATAGGAAACACCGTACTGTTAAAGGGGGTCGAGGAAATACTAAGGAGATATTTCCATGTGATGCTCAACTCAAATCCTACACCTACCAATCCCTTCGAGTGAAGCCATTGGAAATCTCGCACAGTTCAACCATATTCTTCAGTGACAGAGACGAAGTTCTTCTGGTCTCTGAGCAATTTGTTCTGACTAAAGAGTTCGGAATTCGCCAGTGCGGATTGCCTACCAAGTGAGAAACATGATAGCCCTGAGGAATTTGAACCTAAAATATTCCGACCGTTGCTGTGCTACGCGCCAGCTGTCCCAAAATATCTACCCACCTAACGGTCATATCAGACAAGGGCATTTATGTCTTATCATGTCGGGCTGCTCCCTAGGCTATAAATAGCCGCCCCCTACCACCACTAGTTGGTTGGCTTCTCCGAGAGAAACTGACACTTGTCATTTGAGAGCAACCCATCCTTCGAGGACTTTGAGTGAAAATCATCAAGTGAGGAAATCCCAAACCCAAACCTACAAAACCCCAAGTGATTGAGCATCACTGAAGAGATTGATCCTACGTGGATCCGACGCTTGTTTCCTTTGAAGACTGTGCTTCTTCCAGACGGTTAGGCGTCAAGGTCTAGAGCATCCAAGAGGAATTGTGGATCGCCGAGTGACCGAGTTTGTGAAGGTTCGGAAGTCACCTGAAGACTTACCATGAGTGATTGGGTGAGGTCTGTGTGACCTTAGCTCAAGGACAATACGGTGAGGACTGTGTGTCCGGGACTGGGTGTCCTCAAGTTTAAATACTCAGCCGCTCCAACTAGATGTACCACTGAGACAGCAGTTGGAACTGGTCTACCAAATCATTGTCTTCAACGAGTCTGGTTCTATTTCCTCAACTCTTTAAATTCCTCATGTATGTTGTTGTGTGCCTGTTCATATCTGTTTGAAGACTTTGACTGAAGACTTTCTCAATTTCCTCAGCTCTATTTCTTCAACCTGTTCTTCTTCTTCCTTATGTTATCCTGTGTTTACGCTTTTTGTACTTTGTGTTTTTCTTCATTTCATCATGATGACCATGCTTGTGTTCTGTTATGTTCCTTTCTGAGTACTTATTCCGCTGCAAGTAGTTCTTCATTTAGGAATTTCCTCACCAGCAAATTCCTCGGTGAAGAATTCATAAAAATCGCCTATTCACCCCTCTCTAGTCGATATAACGCACTTTCAGTTGGTATCAGAGCAAGGTACTCCCTTGTTCTGTGTGATTTTGGTTTAACCACCTGGAGTTCTAGTTATGTCGACTGTAGGATCGAGGAATGTTTCCTGCCCCATCTTTGACGGTCATGAGTATCCTTGGTGGAAGGCCATGATGAAGAAGCGACTCATGGCTATGGACAGCAAACTGTGGACCGTCACCAAGATCGGTATTACCAATCTATGCAAGATGGCTGAGGCTGATGACATTCGCAAGTACACTCTACTCAACCTCACAGCGAAGGATGTCATCTGCTCAAGTCTGTCCCGAAATCAGTTCAGGAACGTCATGCATCTCAATCACGCGAAGCTAATCTGGGACCGTCTCTCTAAGGTCTATGATGGACATCGAACTCGTCATGATCCTTGGTTTGAGGATTACAAGGAATCTCTCAAAGAGATGACATTCGAACTAGAATCATCATCGTCCACCCCCTGCCTTATGGCAAACAATGCTAAGGTAACCGAATGCTACCTATCCAAGTCTAGTGATGATGAATCTGGCGATGAATTTGGACCTAACTATGTTAAACTTGCTTCCCTTGCCACTAAACAACAAAGAGCTTTGGAAAAAGTTCAATACATGCTAAATAAGAGCAATGATATGTTGGGTGAAGAAATGGATCAGTCAAAAGCCTTGGCTGAAAGTCTTCAGGGACTCCATTCCAAGTTTGACGATCTCCAAGGTCATCATAATGCTCTCTTATCTGATCACGAGAAGCTTTCTCTTGAACCTCTTCAAAGAAAGCAAGATCTTGAGAAGCTAAGAGTGAGTTATGAAGATCTTCAGAAGGAGCGCGATTCATTACTTGCTCAACAAATCAACACTACTCAGGAAGAATTTGTTTCTCCATGTCTAAAGTGCATTGAACGTGAATCTGCTAATTCTTCACCTGAATGTTCAAATGCTTCAAATGTTACAAATTCTTCACCTGTCTCTGCTATCACTAATTCCTCATCTGAGGACATTGCTAGTACTACTAATGATGCAGGGCTGAAGGAATTGTACACGACAGACATGTACGAAAGCCTCAAAGGACATCAGATTCTTTGTGATGTGCTCAAAAAGCAGATCCTCAACAGAAACCCTAGGAAAGAGGGTATTGCCTTTGAGAGGAAACTCAATGCTGATGGAACATATTGGAAGCCTGAGCAGTACCCCAAAACCTCATGGGTTGCTGCAAAGGGACCTCCAGTTGATCCAACCAACTTATCTAGCTTTACATGTGAATCTCCTCATTCTTTTGATGAGTCATTTGACTCTAACTATAAACTGTTAAAAAATCAGAATGGCGAAGTATTTGCTAGATATATTGGCACTAACTGCAGGAATGGTTCCCCTATGAAGAAAATCTGGGTTCCCAAAAGTTATCTTGAAAGTCTTCAGGTGAATGTCCTCATGACACCACCTATGAAGAACAGGAACCCCAAATCCAATTCTTCGTATGGACCTAATTCTTCACATGGATCAAATTCCTCAAGTAGATCAAAGTTCTCATATGATCGTCGTCATACTAACCCTTCTGTTTCGTAGGGTAGAGCTAAGGGCTATGAATATGCACATTATTCTTCAAATCATTATGTTCATAAGTCCTCGAAGAATTTCTATGCTTATTCATATGCTTAGCCTAACCTCTCTTATGTGAAATGAAGTGGACTAGCTTCTATGCCACCTTTCTCATATGGTGCTCGCAGAGTGATGAACTCTTTGCCATCCCTTCAGATGTGGGTGGTGAAGAAAAAGAACTAGTCTCTAATGCAGGGTCAGGTCTCCAGACATGCTCAAAACGTCTGAAGAATTTGCTGGAGACCTGAACAGTGCCTGAAAGGACGCAGGCTAATCATGAAGAAATGAATTTTCATTTCTCACGTCCTCATAATGTTTTATCTGTGCTATTGCTTGATGAAATAGAACTGATGATATTGATGTCATATTCTTCAATGATGAAGTATATGAGTTCGTAAGCTGCACTAATTCATCTACAGGATGATCAGCCCAAAGCAAATGAGTGGGTCCTCGATAGTGGATTTACAAATCACATGACAGGTGACAAGAATCTATTGATGGATGCTCCTTTATCACATCACATCTGAAGCATATCATCTTCGCTGACAAATGCAAAAGTCAGGTATTGGGTCTAGGTAAGGTTGCGATCTCAAAGGATCGACACATGGACAAAGTCATGCTTGTCGAGTCCTTAGGATACAACCTCGTGTCTTTCTCAATGCTTTGTGATCTCGATATGGTTGTTGTCTTTGGAAGATATCGTTGTGTTGTGATCATGGAAGCTGACCATTCCAAAGTCTTCAAAGTCTTTAGGAGAGGAGATATGTATATCGTTGATTTCTCTACAGGACCACAACCAGCTGTGTGCTTACTTGCAAAAGCTTTAGAAGGCTGGCTATGGCATCGACGACTTGGTCATGCTAGCATGAGGAATCTGAACACGCTTGCGAAGAAGAAGCATGTCATTGGCATTGAGAATGTCAAATTCCTCAAGGATAACTTATGCGGAGCTTGTGAAGCTGGAAAGATGACAAAGGACAAGCATCCAGCTAAGACTATCATGACCACCACTCGACCATTTGAATTGCTTCACATGGATCTTTTTGGTCCTAATCATTATTCTGCTGTTTCAAATGATGCATCTCTATATCGCTTTGTTATTGTTGATGACTATTCTCGTTACACATGGGTACACATTGTCACTTACAAACATGAAGTGCAGGAAATATTCAAACGATTTTCCTCGAGGGCTTCAACCAACTTTGGTGTGAAGATCAAGCACATAAAACTGACAATGGGACCGAGTTCAAGAATTCCGGTCTTGATGGCTATCTTGATGAACTTGGTATTACTCATGAGTTATCTGCTCCTTATACTCCTCAGCAGAATGGCGTCGTGGAGCGCAAGAACAAAACCCTCGCTGAAATGGCTCGCACTATGCTTGATGAATACAAGACGCCTCGTCGCTTCTGGATTGAGGCAATTGATACTGCGTGCCACGTCATCAACAGGGTATATCTTCACAAATTCTTCAAGAAAACTACTTATGAACTCCTCACTAACAAAAAGCCAAATGTGAGTTATTTCAAAGTCTTCGATGCAAAATGTTGGATTAGAGATCCTCATCACTCATCTAAATTCTCACCGAAAGCACATGAAGGTTTTATGCTTGGTTATGGAAAGGACTCGCACACCTATAGAGTCTTCAACAATGTTCTTTACAAAGTTGTTGAATCTGTAGATGTGCGGTTCGATGAAACTATTGGCTCGCAAAGAGAGCACCTACCTTCTGTGATAGATGAACCAACACCTGAAGATTCTATCAAGTTCAAGGCTACTGAGGATGTTATTCCTACCAAAGAAAATACTGAAGAATTCATTCCTGATCGTAATGATTACCGAGCTGGCGCACCTGAAGAAAATGGTGCTGAAGAAAATGCACCTGAAGGGAATGCTGATCAAATTCCTCGAAGACAACCCACTCATCCTCGCATCGCTAATGAAGTGCAAATTGAGAAGATCATTGATGACATTGAAGCACCAGGTCCTCTCACTGGCTCAAAATCTTCACATTTATCTAACTTTTGTGGGCACTTTGCTTTTGTCTCTATCGTAGAGCCCACTAAGGTAGATGAAGCATTTCTGGAGCCTGAGTGGATTCAGGCTATGCAAGAAGAATTACATCAGTTCGAGCTCAACAATGTCTGGGAACTGGTCAAACGTCCGGATCCTCGCAAGCACAACATCATTGGCACAAAGTGGATCTACCGCAACAAGCAAGATGAAAATGGCCTTGTGGTGAGGAATAAGGCACGGCTTGTAGCTCAAGGCTACACACAGGTTGAAGGAATTGATTTCGATGAAACTTTTGCACCTGTTTCTAGACTTGAGGCTATTCACATATTACTTGCTTATGCTAACCATCATGATATTATCTTACAACAAATGGATGTGAAAAGTGCATTCCTCAATGGTAAGATTGAGGAAGAAGTATATGTTGCTCAGCCCCTAGGTTTTGAAGATCCAAAGAATCCCGACAAAGTCTTCAGACTCAACAAGGCCATGTATGGCCTCAAGCAAGCCCCTCGGGCGTGGTATGACACTTTGAAGGAATTCTTCATGAAGAATGGCTTCAAACCCGGTTCACTCGACCCAACTCTTTTCACTAAATCTTATGATGGTGAACTGTTTGTGTGCCAAATATATGTTGATGATATTATCTTTGGCTGTACTAACCAACGTTATAGTGATGAATTTGCCTATATGATGAGTGAAGAATATCAAATGTCTATGATGGGAGAGTTGAAATTCTTTTTAGGTCTTCAAATTCGTCAACAGCGCAATGGTATATTCATATCGTGGAGAACCTCAAAGAAGTATTGAGGAAATTCGGCATGCAAGATTGCAAAGGGGTCAAAATTCCAATGCCCACAAATGGCCATCTATGCATTGATGAAAATGGTCAAGACTTCGATCAAAAGGTATACTGCTCCATGATTAGCTCTTTATTGTACCTATGTGCATCTAGGCCAGATATTATGCTCAGTGTTTGCATGTGTGCCCGATTTCAAGCTACACCGAAGGAATCACACCATAAGGTTGTGAAGCATATTCTTCGATATCTAGCTCACACACCAACACTTGGATTATGGTATCCCAAGGGCTCCTTATTTGATCTCGTTGGATATTCAGACTCTGACTATGCTGGCGATCGCATGGACCGCAAGTCAACATCAGGCACATGCCATTTCCTCATACGATCTTTGGTCTGTTGGTCCTTGAAGAAACAGAACTGTGTATCTCTCTCCACTGCAGAAGCTGAGTACATTGCTGCTGGATCATGCTATGCTCAATTATTATGGATGAAGCAAACTCTCAAGGACTATGGCATCGACGTGAAGAATGTGCCTCTCTACTGCGACAATGAAAGCGCAATCAAGATTTCTCGCAACCCAGTTCAACACTTAAAGACAAAGCACATCTAGATTCATCATCATTTTCTTCGCGATCATGTGTTGAAGGGCGATATCTCCATCTGCCATGCAAGAACTGAAGATCAGCTGGTCAATATTTTCACTAAGCCCTTGGATGAGAAGAGATTTAGCAAGTTGCGGTGTGAGCTAAATATCCTAGAATCTTCGAATATTCTCTGAAATAGGACACTCATCCTAACACCTATGCTGACTTGATGACTTAGATGCGCAACACACGAAGTAACGTTTTTCTTCAATCAATGAAGACTAACCCTCTAAGTGTGAAGAAATTAATGAAGAAATTGACTCTCAGAGCCCTACGACAATTGTACGCGGTGTCTGAAGCCAACTTTCTTATACGGTGGGTTACGCCACCACAAAAGTTAAAAATCTTCAAATTTGAGTTTTTCCTCATTTCTTGAAATTCCTCAGTTTTTCAAATTCATCAACTTGCAATGTCTTCACTATTTCCGTCGTTTGTCTTCAGTTGAATATATATATATATATATATATATATATATATATATATATATATATATATATATGAGTTTATGTCCTCTACAACATTCACTTATTGCTATTTTTCAAGTTGACTTTTTTGCTAAGTGAATGTGATCGGACCCTTCCCCCTCTATGCTAAACTCAACCCAGTCTATTCACAAATTCTTCATGTGCGGTCTGATTTGAAACTCGTTCAAAATCTTCACTGTGTCCTTGACAGCTGAAGAAATTGCGAACGGTAACTTAAAACTTATCTTATCTAAATTTTCGGCTTTGCCGCTCAAACCGTTCCGCTTCTCACGACAAATACTTATCTATTCACCCATGATCCTACACGATCGCCACCTCACGGTACGTGGGTGACACATGTCATGTGAATGGGAAAAGCCAGGGGCACGTTCGTTTGAAATCCTCGGGCGCACAGTTTTTCACTGCCGCTATAAATACCCATGTCTTCTCTTCACTTCACTTTTACTCCGCTCGACCTCTCTCTCCCGCTCGAGCTTCCCAAACCCTAGGGCCGCCGCTACTTCATCGTCGCCGGTGAGGAAGAGCTTCACTGCCTCAACCTCGTCGCCGTCGTACTCGCGGCGGTTGCGGATTTCTTCACTCCGCCGCCGCCGTAGCCGTCTTCCTCTGCCGAGTTAGGGCGTGGAAGATCTGAACGGACGAACTTCACCTCAACACTTCTCAGTTCGTCGTGTTCTTCACTTCGGGTAATTAAAAGTTACTTTTATTGCCCGCTTTGATTCATGTGTTTTCCTAAAAATCTTCAAAGGTGTTTATTATTCAATCTTCACACACTAAACACCTCACATGTTATCTGTTCTTGATCCGTTTCTCTAAGCAATGATTTTCTTCAAGATTCCTCAATTGTGTGGATTTTCAAATCTGTACAACTCTGGAACCTAAGATAAAAAACGCTTAGCGAAATTCTTCAAGACTCATCAGTCAAATTCCTCAAACCTATTCTCTTTTTGAAAATCTTCTGAGAACGCATATGACCTCTCCAAATTCCTCGCAACTATACTCTGTTCACAGGTACAAATGCCCGCTGCTGAATCACTAGGTTCTCATCAACTTAACTCATTTGCAACGTTCCTTGAAGAAAAGTTGCATACATCTTCAGAAACTTCTGTTGTTAATCCTCAGCTGAAGAAAATGGCTGACAGCAAGAAGCCACAGAAGGGAGGAAAAAGGCCCAAGGTCAACACAACGTTTGAAATCCCTGAGGATATATATGTTGGATATTGCACTCCAGATGAGGCCAAGTTTGGCAAGGAGGACAAGAATCAGCGCAAAGTGCGCATACAACGAATTGAGAGGAGATGGGCACGAGAATGGAGGGAGTACAGATATGTTACTCCCAAGTACATGAAGAAATTCGCGCTCATCCCTCCATGCTCAAGACCTCCATTGAGGCCTGGCCAACTGGTAGATCCCACCAGCCTCAAGCGCGGTGAGGACTATGCTACTGAATGGTCTAGGCGCCAGGCCAAACTAGCCAAGCAAGAAAAAGAAGCAGTGAGGAAATTCAATGAAGATTCTGCTGCTGCTGCTAACGCTGCTGAGGCATCTGGTAGTAAGCCCAAGAAGGCTATGCCAAAGAAGCCTGCCCACAAATCCAATGCTTCTCCATCAATGCCCTCACCGCCAAGCTCCTCAGAAATGCCCTCACGGCCAGCATCTTCAAAGCCCTCACGGCAAATTCCTCAGTCTGCTCCTCCTCCTCCTCAAACAAAGTCTTCAACTGCTCCGACAAAATCTTCGGCACCTGTGCATCTTGCCACGTGCCAAAGGACTCAAGGCTTCTCTATTGACTCAAGAGCATCTGCAAGCTCCTCAGCTCCTCGACCTTCCTCAGCTGGTCCCTCACTGCTGAAGCAAAAGGCCACTGCTGGACGAGGTACTCGACCAAGTCCTCACAAGAAGCAAGTCGCTTTCCAAGTGCGCTCTGATGATGATGAGGTGGATGATGATGAACTTGCTAAAATCATCAGAGACAGGCAAGCCAGGGCCGCTAGAGCCAAAGGAAGCAATGTGCCACTACTATTGGATCCAAAGTTGATCCTCGACTTCATTGACTTATGGCACAAGGACCCTAACACGCCTCTGCCAGAGTTGAACCTCACTCCTGGTCAAAGCCATGTTCTCACTCACTTCATTGAGGAAGAGAAATGGAAATATGAAGAAGGACGAAGGCTGAAGAAAGCGCAATACAAGAAACAGCGCTTCCTCAAGGACAATGTCCTCACTCTTACCCCCGAACAACTCATTGTTGTACAAGCTGAAATCAAGCAACTGAGTGATGATTTCAATTGGTATCATGCTGATTGGAAGGGAGCAACGGTTTGTTTTGTCAACTTGATGAAGACTTTCTCTTCAACTGCCTCTGCACCAGTGCATGTTGAAATTCCTCAGGCTGAAGAATCTACTCAGCCTACTGAAGAACATGCCAGCACTGCTAATGTCAGTATGGCTGCTGAAGAAAGTGAGAATACCAGGGCCGATGACTCCATTCCAGCCGCTGATGATATTGCCAGGGCATCCGCTAGTGATGCGCCTGAGGAAAATGAACAAGTCAGGGCAACTGCAACAGTTGCTCCTGAAGAAAATGCACCTCCTGCGCCTACACCAACTCCTATCCTTCCATCTGCTCTTGATGTGAAGAAGACCAAGGATGCAGAACATGCAGTGATGAAGAAAAGGAAGGCATCAGCTTCATCAAATTCTTCGGCTTCGAAGAAGATGAAGACTCTGACCAGTTCAATTGACAATCCAATTGATGCCATTCCCGTCTCATCAATGCCATCAAAGGACCTTGTTCCTTATGGTGAAGAATATGAGATTCCCGAGGAATCTGATGAAGAAACTCTATCTGCTGCTTCGACACAGCAGTTGGACGAAGAAATTGAAGTGGATGCGATCCCTTCAACCCCTGTCATTTCCTCACCTATGCCTTAGTTCACTGCTGAAGAGGCAGGTGTTGAAGAAATTGACGATGAGGATGTGTACATTGGATGTACCACTCCTGTGCTCAATGATGAATTTTGGGACAGTCAACATCCAAACTCACCAATGTTCACTCCTCTCCAAGCTGTTCCTCAGTCCCCAGCCACTACTGAAGTACAAGTGGGATCTGATGAACCACGTGCAACCCCGTCTGTTCATGAAGACATTCCAGCCACTAGTGCTGAAGAAACAGTGAACGAAGAAGTGATGACTCAGGCTGCAGATGCAGAAGAAACTGAAATTCCTCAGCATGAGGAACCTGAGATTGCGATTCCTGAGGTAATACTGCAAATCACTGACACTCCTCAGCCAAAACCAAAGAATCCCTTCTCCAGGAAGCCAAAATTCAAGCCTGATGATTTCTTCGGCGAGCACGTATTCTTCACTGAATTCAACCCCTATGACAATGCTCGTCTTAGAAGGAAGTGTTTCTGGACTGCCAGCCAAGCCAACTTCTATTCCTCAGTTCTTTTTGACAAGGAAAAAATCTTCGATCATGAGCACATTCCTTACATGGACATGGAATCTATGCCATGCTTCACACCGGTTCTCAGTCTGCTTCACGATGCAGGCTTGCTGAATTTCTGCACTGACATCGTTGATTGGAATGAAGAGCTAATTCTTCAGTTCTATGCAACTTTGCACATCACATGCAACGCAGCTGACGTCAACTCTTGGGTGTTGGACTGGATGACTGAAAACACTCACTACAAGGCACCAGCCACTGAATTGCTTCGTGCCTTGCCAATCAGTCCTCCACCAGATGGCGCTCATTGTCTGTATGATGAACCTAGACTTCCTGATCATTATATGCAAGTGCTCATGAAGCCGCTGAAGCCAGGACAAATTCATAGGACCAAATTCCTCGTGAAGGATTTGCTCTATGTGCCAAGAACCATATACCGCATCCTGACGAAGACTATCAGCCCAATCAAAGGACATGATTCTTCAGATGAAGAAATTGTGGGGATGATGAAGAATATGCTCTTCAACATCATGCATGGTATTCCTATCAATTACCATGATTTCTTCATGAGGACTCTTGCAAATGTTGCACTATCACCATTTGAGTTGAAGCCTTATGCACCATGGATCATGAGATTCCTCAGATCAAGGACTTCACTCAACTATAAGGCTGACAATTTTAACCATGGCAGCTACGTGCCCCCAATTGAAGTCCTCAAGTGGACCATTTCCTCATTTGATGAGAAGGGCAAGTCACCAGCTGTGATCGATGAAGGCACTCGTCCATTGGATGGTCAATTCCGCAAAGCTGCATCCTATTCCACCAATGATGACTCTGCCACACATGATTCTGCTGCCAATGCTCCAAAGTCAAGTCCTCAAGCTACTGCTCCTCGTGTGATGACTGACCGTGAACTGCTCATAAGTCTTCACCAGAAGGTCGATCGGAATCACAAATGGGTTAAGCGTCAGTTTGGCTCTATTCTTCACAACATGACTTCCACACATAATGCAGTGAAGAAAAACCACTACTACCTCCATGAAGTGTTTGATCGCACCTGGGCTATTATGTCACATCTATATGGCAAAGAAGATCTGAAGCAAATGGGCTTCAAGGAAGACTTTGATTGGTCTGCACCTCCACCGAAGAAATTCAAGAAGTCAAGGTTCCTTCCTTTGTGGCCAGCTCATATTCTTCATCACGCGCCACAGACGAGAATGAAGACTTGGACAACACTGCAGCAGGCCCTACAACGACTCAAGACCCTGACAACGCTGGCGCTCCTCCATCATCATGATATTCTTCAGGGGCGTTAGTCCTCAGTTTCAACCCTTTTGGTCTTCGATGACAAAGGGGGAGAAATTTGAGTTAGTCTTCAAGCGGGTCTATTTATATGGGCGTTTTTTTGCTAAGTTACAACTCTCGTTCTTCTGATGACTTTGCTGGATCGAGTTGTAATCTTAAACTCTATGGTGGCTTGATACTTTTGCTGTGTTCTTCTGCATGCTTATTCCTCATTAATGTTAATGCACACATGCTGAATTACATCAGTCACCATATTTCATCATGCATTTCAAATTCCTCATATTATATGCGTGTATGAATTACAAGATATAGGGGGAGATCTCCATGATTATACTCTTCAACTGTGCATTGCTTCAAAAGCAAATTCCTCACGATGCACATCTTCAGGGGGAGTTCTTCTATATCTTGCAATCAAATTCCTCAATATCAGTATTTACACCTCACATGTTTATCCCCGTTGAAAACTTAACCTATATTGTCATCAATCACCAAAAAGGGGGATATTGTAAGTGCATCTAGTGCCCCTTAGTGATTTGGTGTATTGAAGACTTATAGGTTAAGAGACTAATGCGTTTGTGTGTGTACATAGGTCTATAAGTCTATGAGGAGTTTGATATTTACAGAGAATGTCGACCCCTAAAAATGAAGTTTTTCGACTGAAGACTTTGGATTTCTGAAGACTTTCTGAAGACTTTGAAATTGAAGAAATTGGTGTGACCTTGAAGACTTGGTATTCATTCGAGGAACATGAAGCGCGAAGACTTTTGTTTTCATAGTTTCATTTTCTCTTTCTTGAGTCACAGGAAACACCGTACTGTTAAAGGGGGTCGAGGAAATACTAAGGAGAAATTTCCATGTGATGCTCAACTCAAATCCTACACCTACCAATCCCTTCGAGTGAAGCCATTGGAAATCTCGCACAGTTCAGCCATATTCTTCAGTGACAGAGACGAAGTTCTTCTGGTCTCTGAACAATTTGTTCTGACTGAAGAGTTAGGAATTCGCCAGTGCGGATTGCCTACCAAGTGAGGAACATGATAGCCCTGAGGAATTCGAACCTAAAATATTCCGACCGTTGCTGTGCTACGCGCCAGCTGTCCCAAAATATCTACCCACCTAACGGTCATATCAGACAAGGGCATTTATGTCTTATCATGTCGGGCTGCTCCCTAGGCTATAAATAGCCGCCCCCTACAACCACTAGTTGGTTGGCTGCTCCGAGAGAAACTGACACTTGTCATTTGAGAGCAACCCATCCTCCGAGGACTTTGAGTGAAAATCATCAAGTGAGGAAATCCCAAACCCAAACCTACAAAACCCCAAGTGATTGAGCATCACTGAAGAGATTGATCCTGCGTGGATCCGACGCTTGTTTCCTTTGAAGACTGTGCTTCTTCCAGACGGTTAGGCGTCAAGGTCTAGAGCATCCAAGAGGAATTGTGGATCGCCGAGTGACCGAGTTTGTGAAGGTTCGGAAGTCACCTGAAGACTTACCACGAGTGATTGGGCGAGGTCTGTGTGACCTTAGCTCAAGGAGAATACGGTGAGGACTGTGTGTCCGGGACTGGGTGTCCTCGAGTTTAAATACTCAGCCGCTCCAACCAGATGTACAACTGAGACAGCAGTTGGAACTGGTCTACCAAATCATTGTCTTCACCGAGCTTACTGGTTCTATTTCCTCAACTCTTTAAATTCCTCATGTATTTTGGTGTGTGCCTGTTCATATCTGTTTGAAGACTTTGACTGAAGACTTTCTCAATTTCCTCAGCTCTATTTCTTCAGTATGTTCGTCTTCTTTCTTGTGTTATCCTGTGTTTACGCTTTCTGTACTCTGTGCTTTTCTTTATTTCATCATGATGACCATGCTTGTGTTCTGTTATGTTCCTTTCTGAGTACTTATTCCGCTGCAAGTAGTTCTTCATTTAGGAATTTCCTCACCAGCAAATTCCTCAGTGAAGAATTCATAAAAATCACCTATTCACCCCCCTCTAGTCGATATAACACACTTTCAAATGTTGCAATTGAGATTAAAATTTTATCCTTATAGTTTTAGATCGTACATCTAATCAATGCATATAATATTATTATTCCCAATGCCACTTGTTTCAAATGAATGGGGAAAAATTATGATCATATTGGAAGAACCAAAATACAGTTAGAACTCAAGGGTAAGGGAAGAAGAGAACTTACCCTTGATATATGAATCGCGGAAGCAACCTTAACTCCCAAAGCACTACAGAATCGACGTCATGGACCAACGCTGCCTAAATCAATCTGTCAATCCACAAAGTCGATTCAGGCGAGCGTAGAGTGCAGTTAAGCTTCATGCAGGAGATCCTACCGTAGGTAAAGGAGAGGGAGGAGAGAAAGGATAGGGAGTGAGATGACATCGAGCAATATTTTCTCTAACCATACTCCCATAGCGTACGGTGGCAGAGGAAAGAAGAACAGATGAAGAGAGACGATTGGAGATGGGGTGGATGCAGAATTCAGTTACACTTCAAGGGTAAATGTGTAAAAGCACCAGGGGCTCCCTTTTGCGCCGCATTATGTCCCTATCTTTTAAATCCAAAGGCTCATGATCCACCAGAGCACCTGGTGCACCAGTTTGTCGGGTGCACATGATACATTCTCAATATGAAGAAGATAAAATTGTTTGAAGCACGCACAGAACCAGAAGAGCCCCTTGTTTCAAAGAGGGGAGGACAGGTTCCTCATAAAAAATATTTGGGGGTGGTTGGGGATGTGTGGGCCTTCGACTTCGCAACCTCTGCCCACATAGCTGGCGACGTAACCAGCAGACTAACTGCGTGATCTTGTTTGTTGTGGGGATGCATTACCTATTATATGCACTTCCTTGTCTTTTAAAAAAAATCGTGATTTTAAAAATGTTCATGAATTAAAAGAACTTTCATCGATTGAGAAAATGTTCATGATTTACAAAAAAAGTTCATATCTTCAAAAAATGTTCATGTATTCTTAAGAAATGTTAAAAATATCCAAAA
This sequence comes from Triticum aestivum, assembly GCF_018294505.1. Classification (NCBI taxonomy): domain Eukaryota; kingdom Viridiplantae; phylum Streptophyta; class Magnoliopsida; order Poales; family Poaceae; genus Triticum; species Triticum aestivum. The sequence goes on along the minus strand of NC_057795.1, from coordinate 598,328,276 downwards.
CAATTTTTTGGAATTTCAATTTTTTCCAATTTTGCAAATAATGTTCGCTGATTCAAAAAGTATATTCATGAATTCAATAAATGTTAATTGAAAACAAAACATGTTTCTGAATTCCAAAAGTTGTTTCCAAATTTCAAAAAATGTCCGCCTATGCAAAAAATTGTTCACAAGTTCCAAAAAACATGTGCGTAATTTCAGAAAATGTTTGTGATTTCAAAAAATATTCTAGAATTTCTATTTTTTCATATACTTTGATGAACAAAAGTTTAAATTCAAAAAATGTTCAATCATTTGAAAAAATGTCTAGGAGTTAAAAAAGTTTGCAATCTCCAAAATTCTGGACATAGCGAGTGCGGGGGTACGTGCCTGGTCGCTCGAGCCAAAATGGAGACCGCCAAAAAAAACACGAACAAGAAAACCAGAACACAATGAAGAAAGCTGGGCCGTAGCTTTTAAAAAAATAGGCCCGTGCAGCCGAAAAAAGACTGTATACCTAAATAGATTTCTTATACAAAAAACTGCAGTATAATAGGGAAAAAGTCTAAAACAAACCTTAAACTTGTAGATGAAATCTAAATTGAATACTGAACTTGTAATTCCGAAAATTGGCACACCGAAGTCTTCAATCCCGGTCTATTTTGAACCTTTGGAGCGTTTCCAAACAGGGATTGGCAACGTGGCAGATCAAATCCTGGCATTGTTGTTGTGCGTTCGTTACTGGGCCGGCCCAACAGACACAAAAAAAGATTTTGTTTCTTTTTCGTTTTTTTAGGGATTTATTTTTTTATAAAACGCAAAATAAAAATATTGAAAGGGTACAGTCGCAACTGGTCTGGGCGAATAGACACGAGGCGTTTTTTTTTCATTTTTATAGAACACGCATAGTAAAAAACACATAAAAAGAGACAACAAGGATTCGTACTTGCGACCAAACGCTGCTGAATTGCTCCCACTAGCCACTGCAAGCATTTGTCGTTGAAGTTATGATGTGAGGCCCGAACATTTAAACCACATAGAGCAGCGGCGAGATTTAAATCATTTTTTGAAGGGCAAACAAATATTGAAAACGTGCAGGCCCGAACAATCTTTGAAATATCCGTTTCTTAAGTGGGAACAATTTTAGAAAAAATTAAATATTGTTTTAAAAATACGAACATTTATTTTAAAAAACAATTTTGAAAAAGTGAACACTGTTTGAAATATATATATATTTTTAAACATAGGAAATAATTTTGTAACCTGATGTTTTGTAATAAATAAATAAATAATTGTAAGAAATTGTCATATAAGTTTCTGAAATCTTTATTTCATTAATAAAATGTAATACACGTGTTTGGCAAAATGTTACCATGTCACATTTAAAAATTTGTAATTTCGTGAATTATTTTGACTAAAATATTACTGTCGGTATTTAAAAATTGTTCACATTTTTCTAAGGAATATTTTGAATTTTTTCAGGAATGCTTCTATCAGTTTTTTAATATATTGTTAGGATCCAACTAGTTGATTCACTCAATCACCATGGATTTGATTACAAGCTCTCGATTTATAGGAGAGGAAAGGAAGAAGGAAGAACTACAGGAGGAGGGAGATGAAGAACAGAGCCAAGCCTCGGCCGAAGCCGCCCGTTTCGTCCAAGCCAAGTCGCGTGTAGCTGCCCCCCTTGTATATGTAGTCCATGTCTTCCTTGTGGGTTGGGTCCTGGCTGTGGCCCAGTGAGGCCCAGGTCGCTGACAATCCCTCCCCCATAAGATTCGACTTGCCCCCAAGTTGATGTTTAATAGCGCCACCGGGATCCCATGGAGTCGATAAAGCATACTGAACCCATTTTGCAGTTTCGTCCTCAAGTCGATGTCGTGTTGAACTTCCTGGGTCCCATGTCACCTGGATTACATCAAGAGCACTCTTCCAGCAAGCATCATTTACACTATCCAAATTGTCTCGCCACCAAGCTGAAATAGAGCAAACTCTTTGACAATAGGAAACCCACGATTGATCCATTGCCTCCTTGGAACTGAACAAAGAAACAAAACCATCTTGCCATATCTGCAAATGTGCTAGAGTGGCACTAGGAGAAAAGCCCAAATCGACGCACTTTGTCATGAAGTGCTCAACAAAACAAGCCTCTTTTTGTTTGAATATTGTAGCAAACATGGACCAAACAGAAACACCAACAATGTTATAGCAGACGGCAATCAAGTTGGCTGGAAGGATTTCCTCACCCATGCTGAGAGGCAACAATTTCTTGAAAATATCAGCAGCAATTTTCCATTGAATTTGTTCGGACGCATAAGAGGGAACCCTTCTGAAGGAACTGAGCGCCAGAATATTCAAGTATAGTGGTGGTGGCCATGGATTCAGAACATCAAGGTCATGTATCACCCCAACATAGTGACCATGAGGAATAGAGTGTGACAATGGTACAAGTCTGTACTCAATATCTTCCAGCAAACAAATCAAACTGGAGTCCATATGTGTTGCATCAAGTATCTTCAATGAAATTGTGCATTGAAAATTTTTAGAGACCGATAAACTGAGACATGAGCTAATCATGTCTTGCAAGAAACCATCAATCAGCAGCTCACCAACACAGACTTGCATGCTGTCATTTCCCAGGGTGCAAAACTGGAAGTCAGACTGTGCCACCAAAACATTTTTCCTATCCATCTGTGCTCCCTGAGAAGTCCAAGTAAATACCATTGCAAGACAAGAGCAATTTCCCTTCAGTATCATGCCAGCATTATACCCAACCTTAGTAGAACAATGGCATGTCAATGGTGTTGTAGTCCTCAGTAGACCACACTGCAACTCAACTCCAAAAGAATTCCATGTAGAGCAGGAATTGTACCTCTTAAGCATCTTATGGGAAAAACTTGGCATTGGATGTGGACGAGATCTAAGCATCTCATTACTTTCAGGTTTGACTACTGGTATACAAGGAAAAAGAACTCCCACTAGGTGAAGTTTCAAAGCATCTACAGATATGATGCTTCTGCAGCAGTAGTACTGCCCCAGATTTATTTCACAGGAACAAAGTGCCCACTGATTTCCCTCCTCCATAAATTCAGCCGTTAGAGAACTGGAAACACAACCGATTGGAAGAATTTTCATGTCTGGACAGGTGACCAACACATTCAGAAAAATTCCAGTGATAAGTTGTTCTAAACAAGGAAATGCTTCAGAGTGTGCCTTGGTAGCCTACATACAGTGTATACCAAGTATATGCAATTTCACCAACTCTGACAACGGCCAAGGTGGTCGCCAGTCATCTCGCAATAGCAAAATCTCTAGCCAAGAGTTCACCCATGCATTTTTCACAAGTCCATAGGCAGAAGCACACTGATTATAAAAAGAATATAGCACCCTTGTTTCCTGGTAGCACACCGTCCCTCTAATTGAACCCAAATGACCAAAATGCTTCAATTGATTGCCTTCACTTGTTGCACGAGCATGGATTATAACTTTGCTATTGTTGGTCTGCTCAAACAAAAAAACAACTACTCATACCCAGTAATCTGCATGTGTGTTTCTGCTCATACAACTGATCAGGTGGCGACCAAAATCGGCATAACTCAAAACTAGCAGATGATAACAAGTGCAGACGCAGTGTCATTGCATCAGGAGGAAAGGGAGGTGGCCACACACGGTTCTCATTCCATTGCAATAGAGGCGGGCAAACTAATGGAGCAGCAACCTTGTGAAATTTGCACGGAAGGAATTTCCAAGCGCTAGGTGGAGGGCACTCACAAACTGATGTGGCAAGTTGTACTGAGGGAACGTCCTTGTGTTGTACAGGATTGCCATCCTCGTAGTTATTCTGCTGCATGTCCATGGCAATGCCAACGCTGTCCAATTTAGCAGGCACAGGTACCAAGGCCACTAAGTCCAGGTCGAGTCCAGGCTCATGGGCAACGTTGTCGACGATCATGGATGAAGGTAGTGATCTGAACGAGGTGAGTGCCGACTCCTCGGGCTTGTTGCAACTTGGGCACCCTGTCGAACAGGTGGTGGGCATCGTAGTGGCGTCGACTTCGAGCACCTTGTCACTCACACTGAGCTCCAGGAGGGCGTTGTTGACGGTTGTGGACGAAGTTGGTGCTGTAGGCGCGGCGAGCTCGGACGGAGTTGAGCTGATGGCGCCCATGGACGCCTTGAGTTGGAGGTCGTCGGTGGATGTAGCAGGCGCCTCATCATGGCGCTCGCCCGTGGCCAATGCTGCAGCCCACTCCGCGTAGGGAGTGTCGTCGTAGAAGTACGAAGGCGCCATCCCGTCGTCATCCGGCATGGTGATGGTGGTGTAGACCGGCGGGACGAGGTCGACGGCAAGGATGCAGCAGCCATCGTAGATAGCATGGCCATCCAGGGCATCTCGAGCTCGGGCCACCCTCCATCGAGACCGAAACTCGACGTACGCCTCCACGCCGTACATCCCGTCCACCACCCGCTCGTAAGCGCAAATCACATACCCGTCACCAGAGCGACGGAACAACTTGTGAATCGAATCGACGGTGACCGCCTGGCGAACGTCGTTGATCCAGGCGTGGAGAACGCTCTCGGGGTAGGCGAATTTGTGGCTTGGCATTCTGTCGAACAGGATGCAAGCGGAGGATGGAGAACAAAATTTGGTGGAATTTTTGAGGAATTGAGAGGAGGATCGAACGGCTCTGATGCCAATTGTTAGGATCCAACTAGTTGATTCACTCAATCACCATGGATTTGATTACAAGCTCTCGATTTACAGGAGAGGAAAGGAAGAAGGAAGAACTACAGGAGGAGGGAGATGAAGAACAGAGCCAAGCCTCGGCCGAAGCCGCCCGTTTCGTCCAAGCCAAGTCGCGTGTAGCTGCCCCCCTTGTATATGTAGTCCATGTCTTCCTTGTGGGTTGGGTCCTGGCTATGGCCCAGGGAGGCCCAGGTCGCTGACATATATTAACGCTTCTAACAGTTTTTTAATGCGACACGCTATTTATAATCACTAGGAGCCATCACGGCTATTGGCTAGGTGCAGTCTCCTACTCACGTCAGCAAATACTCTATCCGTCCCGAAATACTTGTCAAAGGAATGGATGTATCTAGACGTATTTTAGTTTTAGATACATCCATTTTTATGCATTTTTCCGACGAGTATTTCCGGACGGAGGGAGTACCAGGTAAATACCGTCAAGGTTTAAAGTAGACCGGGATTAGGAAGTTCGGTGTGCTTATTTCTAGAATTGCAAGTTCAGGGTTCGATTTAGCTTTCGCCTACAATTTTAGGGTTTATTTTGGACTTTTTCCGTATAATAGAGAGCACATCTCCCAACATAGGACACGCGCACACTTACTTTTCTCCTGATAATATATTTCTTGTGCCCACTGACGGACGTGCCATGCTCGACGCGTGTCACCCACGGAAATAGTATACACCAGGTATTTTCATCTATCGGAAACCGTATTGAAGCACTTTTCAACCACAAGGACCATGTTAGACCTAGCCTGCGACTACGAAGATGATACATGCAATTACGCGATAAGCAGGACACTATTGACAAGGCTGCCCGCTGCACTTTGCGTAACTTCTATCTCATTGCAGTAATTCATAATTTTCTCCATTTTCTTTACTTCTATGTCAAGAGCTCAAAGATGAACAAGGGGAAGATTTTTAAGCTAGCTAAGAGATTCAGAGGAAGGGCTAAAACTACAAAAGAATCGCCAGGGAGCATGTTGAAAAAGCATTGCAATATTCGTACAGGGATCGGTGCAACAAGAAAAGGGACATGCAATCTCTCTGGATTGAGCGCATCAATGCTGGTACACGACTCCATGGGGTATGTTTTTTTTAAATGGTCACCGTGGGGAAAGACTCCCCACCTGAATATACTTCAATGTGGCCTTAATGCCATAAGAATGATCCAGTTTATGAGGAAATCCGGGTCGAAAAGCATACAAGAAGATCAAGGACAACCCATGAAAGGCACAAATAGATGAGGGGAGTCGTCGAAGGATCACAATACCAAGACTTGGCAAGCAGCCTAATGCACCGCATCGGCGTGCCTATCAAACACCACGGCGGAACAGAGGAGTATCCACAATCAACGGGTGACAAGCACGAACCTTGACTCGGAGCTCCGCCATGAAAATTCGGGAACGATTAGCAGGTTGGGAAGGCATCTTGCAGCATCAATGAGCAAAGATGAACCAAGACAACGCCAAGAGCACGAAGCTCGTAGCACCACAACGGCAGCCATGGGAGGTCCCACCACCAACCCCCATCACCAAACAGATCAGCAAAACCAGCAAGGAGGAGGACTTCAACTTCCATCTTCATCTGACCAAGCAAGGAGAGTCTTGAACATTGGTCGTCTGGTCGCCACCCAACAACACCCCGGAGAGGTAGGTGTCATACAGGAACGAGGTGATCCAAAGAGGATAACGCCCCTGCTAACCCGGCTTCGGATGAAAAAAGCAGAACACTCCAGGGCATGATCGAGCCAAAATCACGTTGACAGAGCACCACCATCCCACACCACCACCTCACACCCCCCGTCGACCCCAATCCGGCCGTACCACCACCACCAACATCCCCATAGCGAGCAGCTATCCAACAAAACAACCAGCCGACTTCAGACGATGCCTTCAAGAAGGGATGCAACGCATATAGCGGCGCCATCATACGTTCCAGGCGGACCTGGAACCTGGGTTTCCCTGAAGTCGCGACTAGGATGGCAAGCTCAACATTACAACAACGGCTTCAAGAAGGTTTTGTGGTGCCCATATATAAGCGTCACCGTCGCTGGCTCCGGTGAGAGCACGACTTTCGCCGTGTTGAGCACACACATCCAAAGCGCCGATTGATCAAGGTAGACTGCTCACCTGCAGCACCAGAAGCATTAGGCCTAGCAGCCCTGACGCCACTCAGACTCGTCGGCAGCAACCACCCCTGCCGCAGGCGCGCCGCCGAGCGGAACGACCGCACCACATGAGTTTGGATCTGAGGGAGGGAGCTGCCGGAGACGCAGAGGAAGACCTCCACGCCGCGCCCACGCATCTGGCACAACGACGATGGCGACAGAGCAAGCGGCCGGAGCCGAGCGCGTCCAGCTCCTCCAAGTTGACCGTAGGGCAGAGCTCGCCATGCCCGAGCGCTGTCCTCAGCCGCGGGCAAGTTCCTCGCCGCCGCCGTCGGCCACACAGCTTTGCCATGCGGCGTCTTCCGGCGGCAGCGGAGAGGAATGTGGATTTTGCGGCGGCTAGGGTTTGGGCGTCTGCCCGAGCCGCTCGCACGGGAGCGACCACAACCCGAAATTTACTCACATAAGTTTCCCATCCTCCATGGGGTATGTAGTATCTATTTACTACGAGGTTTGACAATGAAATGAGTTTGTTGCATTCTGATGTTAATTATTTTCCTGAAGAAACCAAGGAGAACATGATAATAAAGTACTCCCTACGTCCTATGATATAAAATGTTTTTGCAAGCTAAGACGGAGGGAGTATAAGTTATTGGGTTTCTAGTTTTGCTGCTACTATGCGCACATGCACATGTGTTTGATATATTGTCTGAACTGACTGCTCAGGTGAACTATTGGCAACTTCATGCATAGACTGATGAAGGAGAATTGTATCTCGCACTTCATTCCCTGGGAGCAGGCCGCCTGCCAAAAAGATAGGACTAACAAGTTTGTATAAACAATTCCTCCCTCGACAATTCAGTCCAAACCTACCAAAACCTTGTGAGGAACTCATGTGATGGTGCTGGCCGGCACCAGGCATCGTTTGCTAGCATGTATGGTTTGATAAAAAGGACTTGTACAAAAGATACTGGCAGAAAATAGCTGGAAGAAAATTGTACGAAGTCTAAAATAAGTTGTACTGAAAGATTTCAAGTTGTCTCACACACCCACACAAGGGCTCAACAATTGTACTGAAGTCTCAACAGCCCATACACACATATTCAGCACACACCGCCGAGCGTCCCATGCACGGGACCTGGCCGCGCCTTTTAGTCACGCACGGCTGCCCTCAGTTGTCGACCTGAGCCGCTCCCTGTCGCCGTCTTTGTTCACTGCCTCTAGCGCTGCCTCCGATGCCCGCTTCTTCTCCTCGGCGAGACGGGCTCTCCGCCAGTGGTCCCTGGTGTAGAGGTGACTGATCATGCCGCGCTTGTCGCAGCCGTGCACGCCACACAGGCCGCACGAGAGGCTGTCGTCGGCCTGGCGCAGCGTGACGAACAGCTTGCCCTCCACCTTGATGTAATACTCCTCGCCGGTCACGGCGGGGCCCCCGTCGTTCTCCACGGCTCCCTCTTCCTCGGCATCAGCTTTCTCTTGTTCTTCAGCTTTGGCAGCACCATCTCCGGCCCCTGCACCTTCATCTACTTCCATGGGGGCCACGGAGGAGACATGGGCGCAGACCGGGGCGGCGACATCCACTTGAGGCGTTGCCGATGACACTACCACCTCCATCTCTCCCGCTGCTGGTTTCTTCACGGAATCATCGCTGCCTTTGACAACGATGTTGGCGGCTTCCTTGGATGAGCTGCCGATCGTGTCGGCGGCGGCGGCGGCCTTCTTCATCCCCTGTCCTGCGGATGACACAGCTACCTCCATCTCTCCCGCTGCTGGTTTCTTCACTGAGTCATCGCTGCCATTGACGACGATGGAGGCAGCTTCCTTGGATGGGCTGCCGATCGTGGTGGCGGCGGCAGCCTTCTTCACCCCCTGTCCTGCCGATGACACACCTACCTCCATCTCTCCCGCTGCTGATTTCTTCACCGAGTCATCACTGCCATTGACGACGATG